>NW_023663407.1:0-14959 GCF_015228065.2 Penaeus monodon
AGGAAGGGAGAGAGAGGAGGTAAGAAAAATGTGGGGCGCGAGGGGAGGTGAAGATAAAAAGGGGTTTGGGGAGAGAAGCTGACGAGAGAAAAGGTGGCGAGACCCTGTGGTGGGGAATTATACAGTGGGAGGATTTTTCCCCTGCTAAGTGGTCATGTTCTTTTATTTTGAGGGAAGCCTAGTGTAGAATTTTTTTTTTTTTTTTTTTGATGAGGTAACTAATGAAAAATACCCAAAGTAATGTAAATATATTTGGAAATGCAGTGATGTTTCTGCCTAGATTATTATTTTTTATAACGGTTTTTTTCCGAGGGGGTTTTATTTCTTTTTAAAAATTATGTGCAGGGCCTGATCAAGAAAACATAAAAATGTACATTTAAAACGATTTTTGTTCCAGGTTTGCCCCTTTTTCAGGTACCTTGCTGGGTTTTCCTCTGGGGATAAAATTTTATAACAGTTGTATTCCTTTGAACCTTTTATTGGTTTTTTACAGCATCTTGGACATCGAATTTTCCTTTTAAAGAACATATAAAAAAGGGGGGGTGCCTGCAGATGTCGAAGAGTAAAAAAAAGTACAAATATGTGATTCAAAGGGGGAATTACACATAAAAAGCTGCTTTCACGCACATATGATGTTTTGCTCCTTTTTATTTTTTCCCTCTCTCCCCCCCCCCCCTTTTTTTTCAAGTGTGTGAATTACTTTTGTGTAAAAGGTTACCATAATTGCTTACTTTTACCATTTCCATCACGTTGAAATTATCAGAACACTTGCTGTAGGATGGGGTTCATGCGGTGCGTCAAAATGTTTTTTCTTGTTTCAAGATTATTAAACTGCACGGAAACGTGAAAACGGCAGGTCACACCACCACACACACCACCACACCAACACACACAAACCACACAACCCCCACACACACACACACAAAAACACACACACAAACCACCACCCACCACACCATAACACACAATACACCAAAACACACAACACACTACACCATACACACCACACAGACACGTGCACCACACAACACACACATACACCACACCACAACACACACACAACAACTCACACACACATCCCCACGCACACAACACAACACCACACACCCCCGGCGCGCTTATCTTATCATAGTTTTATTATTAAAAACCATTACTAATTTGATTAATGTAAAAACATAGCCAATTCTTTGGACTCGTTTTTTTTTCTGCAGTACAGTACAATCCCCAATAATTGGTATATACTATTCTGAAAATGGAATGCTCATGTTTGTGCGAATCTGAAATTGCCCATGATATATCGAAAATGCGTCAATCCCCATTTTCAATACGATTGATACAGCTATTAAAAAACTTTTAAAAAAATAGTTGAGAAACACGGCAGTGTTTTTGTTAACCCCTATTATTGCTGAACTGATGCGTGAACTGGAACTTCACACACCAGTTAAAAACGTTGAATTCAAACATAACATCAAAATTTTATGAAACCATTTTATTCGTAAAGGGGGGAAGAATGAATCACATTTCAAATTGAAATGTAATTCGTTAATTTTTCCCCCTGATTCAGATTTATAAATGAAAAATAACCAAACTATTTAATTGGTTTTTTTGCGGGCGAGTGCTGGGGTCCTGAACACACACTAAAATAACAGGGAGCGATTCCCTAAAAATAATTTAAAGTTTTTCATAGGAAAAAATTTTAGGCCATTCTAATAGCTCCTAAAAAGGGTATGTTAAAGGGGATTTATATCAGTGTCTATGGGGTTCAAAAAATGCTCCCTTTGAAAACTCAAATCCCTGTATGTTTACTTTAAATTTTCCTAGCGAAAAAAAGTTGGGTAAACCCTTTTTTAATGAGATTTTTGGGTTGATAAAACATATTAAACCCCGCGATTGACGATGCTGCATGGGGTTTTTGATTATTTGTTAGCCAACGCTATTTAGTATAAAACGTTGGATTTGGTAGATTTTGAATATCATTTTAAAGGTTTTTAGGGAATCTTTACGTTGTTTAAAACGGAACTATAAACTTTTTCCATTTTTTTTTTTTTTTTTGTGTTTGTGTGTGTGTGTTGGGTTGTTTGTGTGTGTGTGGTGGTGTGTGTGTTGGTGTGTGTTGTGGTGTGTGTGTGAAGTTTGAGTATTTTTTTCTTGAAAAAAGATTTTAGTACACTCCAAGTACACCCTTGTCCTTTCTTATTCTCAATCATCAAGTTGTTTTTTAAAAGATTATGTGGAAAAAATATGTTTTAAAATAAAAAGACATATTGCCTCTATCATTTAAAAAATACCTTGAAAATTGGTAATAGTGTGTCTTAATTTTTTTTACATTTCCTTTCCCTTTTTCCCCTCTGGTTTTATCTCGCCTGTCCCCCCCTCTCCCTCCCTCTAAGTGCAAAATTTAAAAGGGGAAAAAAAGCATCACAACCAAATGAGTCCCCTATGACGATTAAAAAAAAGAACTACCCTTAAAAGATTTTTTTAGTTTTTAAGGAAAAAGGGAATCACCTGTAAAATGCTAAACTCTCAAATCTAAAATTTTAGAAGCTGGTGTGATGTCTTCTTTTTTTTTTTGTCTTACGAAAATGTAAAGAATTAAAATTTAAAAATTTATAACCATATCTTTTTAAAAATAACTAGTTTTTTGCCGTTATAATTTTTCATAACAGTTGGAATTGGGGGGGAACGAACGCTCCACACACACAACCCCACACATACATACACACCAACCCCACACACACCCACACACACAACACCACACAACCAACACAAAACCACCACAACACACAACACCCCACACACACACACCACACAAAAAGTAAAACTACCCCAAAACTCTCATAAGGTGGGTGGCGAAACATTCAATAACGATCAGAACCTTAGATAGGGAAGGGTTGTATTTAGGGGTTTCAAATTTGGGTCTCGTTTTTGATTTATAGTGTATCGAATAGTCTTTCGGAATTCCATGGATTTACTGGACATGAAATCTTTTTTGAAAAGGATGGAAATGCCCTGCAAATGCGATAAGCCTCATGCCTTTTGGATAAAAATATCTGCGACGAGAAAAAATTTTTTTTTTTTTTTTTGAAGCACCAAAAGCTGCGAGATAGTATGAAAAGATATCAACAAAACACCAAAAAAGGTAACGAACCCCCCCCCCCCCCCTATTTTTTTCCCCTTCCCTTTCTCAATTTCTAAAGAAAGATGTTTGTTTTAAATAAAAGCTGAAACATTTTCAAAATGTCATTTTTGTTCTAATGCAGTGTTAATTTAACAGATTTCCCCCAGAGAATGTGTTCCGGGGCGATGGCCGAGTTGTTTGGGTGGTGCAAATAAGTTGACAGATGTCGGGCCCGGTTGATTACAGGGAGCAGCATGTTTAAATCTTGAAAAAGGGTTTTTCCTTTTAATTTTTAGGGCTAGGTCCTTCCCGAAAAAGATCCTTTCTATCTTATTTAGAAAAAACAGCCCCATCCATAAACCCGTCGTGTTGTCCGGGGTTGGTTTCGTAAATACCCCCACATCATCTGTGCCACAGCCGCACAAATCTCCACATGAAAAAAGTGTTTTTTCGGGCCCCGTCAAAATAATGGGGGGAAAAACCCCAAATCGCAATGTGTCGCAGTCGTGAATAACGCTTTGGATGCTGGGAACTCTTTGATGTGAGTTATGGCGATATACATCGACGCGGAACTGTGTTTTGGCAGCAGGGGGGGGAGAACACAAATATTAATTTGAAAAAAATTAAAACAGTATCTCATTTTCCATATTTGGAATATGTCAATAGGCATTATTTTTATATAATAGCAATAATGCGTGTGAGACCTGTCATATCACTCGTTTTCCAACCCTTTCTGCTTCTTTCCTTTTATGACAAAAGTATAAGAAACCCAACTGATAGGGAAAAGGGTATTAAAAATATTGAAAATTATCTGCAAAATTCTAGCCCCTTTCTTCGGATTTTCCAAAAAACCAAAAATAGTTGGAAAAACAACTATATTTTAAAAGTTTGTTTTGTCGAAAGTGTAGCATAATTTTTTAATGACAGATTTGGTGTAGTGTACATGTGCGTGTGTTTTTTCTTGTGTGACTCACTTTAACAAATTTTAAAAAAAACAACGAAGGAAAAACAAAAAACGATAAAACCATAAAAAAAACACGAAAAGGCCATCGTGCTAGTTGTTTTTTTTTTTCTTTCCTTTGTTTTTTTTTCAGGCGGGTGAAATATGTATATGTTGATGTGTGTGTGGTGTGGTGAGAGAGGAGAGAGAGAGTGTTGTGTGGGTGTGGTGTGGTGGGTTTTTTGTGTGTGTGTGTTGTGTGTGTTGTGGTGTTAGAGAGAGAGTGTTGTATATATATATATTATTATATATATATTAAAATTTTATTATATTATATATATATATATTATTCACACACACGTATAATGTGTGGTATGTCGCCTTCTATGATGGGACGAACGATTTTTTTGCTTTTTGTGGCTCACAGAGGCAGATCGCTTCCCACTCACGGTAGCTTTCTTAACCCAAAACCCGTTCCCGTACCAACCTGGTAAGTTTAAAAAAAGGCGCAGCTCGGTCGGGGCACGTGGGTCCTCCTTGGGGGCTTCCCGGTACTCGATACTCTTTTTTTTAAAGAAATATCCTGAAACCCTCTTTACTCTTTCCGCGACCTCTGTGTCACCCTCCCGCTGATTCCCCTTTGCAAAATCCAATTTCCCTCCCTCTTTAAAGGGACGGTTGTACTCGCAGCCCTTGGGGCTCGGTATGTCGTCATGCCTTTGCTGGGGGGCCCCCCGAAATTTTCCCGCTATTCCGCTCTTGTTTTTTTTCAAGACTGCCTCCACCCCCTACCCCAAAAGGGGAAATTGGGGGGCGGACAATAACCCCCAAATTTTGGGGTTGCCGTGGTGGGGCCCTTTCCCCCCCAGCCCTTCTTTTATGCACGAAAAATCATGACGGCAGTATGTATACAGATTCCTCCCCCGACAAGGTATTGCCACTTCTCTCTCATACGCTGTCTCCATATGTGGCCCTGGCGGGGAGGCTTGCGTTCCAGGGCACTTCCAACCCTCCGTCCGATCACATGGAACAATAAGACACGGAATAAGCATATCAATCTGGTCCCCAATTTTGCTTTGCACGGGCAATGTTTTTTTTTCGAAGAGCCCTCTACCCCCCTCTTTAAGTCCATATCACTGATTTCACCCGTAGCACCCAAACCCCCCACTTTTCTTCTAAAAATAAGGACTTACCCGCTGTATGACGACATATGCGGGAAGATAAAAGGGAAACAATTCCTTTGTTTCCCTTTTTAAATAATATGGGCCGAGCCACGTCAACTAAAAAAAAAGGCACCCCGCCATTTTTTTATCACGTGCCTCTAATTTTTAGGCAATAAACCTGTATATTCCATTTTGGAGGGGTAATTATGATTTCAAACAAAAAAAAACTTTTTTCCTATCTCCTCCCTCTCTTCATCGTCTGTCTGTCTCACTCCCTCTCTTTTTTTTTTTTGAGTGGAAACATTCCGTTGTGAAATCAGAACATTATTGGGAAAAACCCCACACGTAACAGAAAAAAAAATTTAATATTGTCCTTTTTACAAACTAGTAATCTTATTTTGACTTTTTAAAATATTTTTAAATTTTCAAACAAACCATGCTTTCCCTAATTTTTACTAATAAGAACTTTGAATTCTATTGAAACAGAATAGTGATTCAAAACAAATCTTATGCCCTTTTTTTCCTTTCTTTTTTATTTTTTTTTGTCGGTATAAAACATGGGGCATCGTGTCTTACGGGGGCCCAAATTATTAGCCCTGGTGCTTTTCTTTGGCCCCCAAAACCTTTCCTAGCTGCTTCCTCACGTTTGTTCCTGACAATCTCCCCTTTTCTATTTCCCATCAGGAAATACCGGGGGTCCGGAAGAATAAACCCTTTTAGAGTAGAAATTCTTTATGTTTTGCACACCACAACACACAAATATGTGTGTGTGTGTGGCGCGGTGTGTGTGAGTGTTGGTGTGTATGTATGTTTGTGTGTGTGTGTGTGTGGTGTGTGTGTGTGTGTGTGTGTGTGTTGTGTGTGTGTTTGTGGTGTGTGTATATATATATATATATATATAATATATATATAATATATATATATTTTTTGTGTGTGTGTGTGTTTTGTGTTGTGTTTTTGTGTGTGGTGTGTGTGTTAAAATATGAAAACCCCATATATAAAATTTTAAATTAAAAATATATATATATATATATTATATTTTTATTTTTTTAAAATATATTTTTTTTTTTTTTTTTTTTTTTTTTTTTTTTTTTTTTTAACACTCATACATACAACACATGTATATTTATATATATATATATATTAATATATATAATATATTTATAATTATTATGTGTGTGTGTGTGTGTGTGTGTGTGTGGTGTGTGTGTTGTGTTATGATGTATGTGTGTGTGTGTGTGTGTGTGTGTGTGTGTGTGTGTGTGGTGTGGGGTTTACACTCCCTCCCCTCTTCTCTCTCTCTCCTCTCTCTCTCCTCTCCCCTTTTTTATAAAATTATATATATATAATATATATATATATTTTTAATATTTTATATAAAAATTTTTTTTTTTTTTTTTTGCTACGCCAGGGGGCCTTTGTCTCTGTGCAAAAACATGTGTTAACATAAAAAAGGTACCTGGGCGTGTTAACATGAAGGGCCCGGGGAAAACATGAGCAAGGCTGCGAGCGGAGGGCGGAGGAACAAGCCGAGAGACGGATTTGGGTCTGCTCCTGTGAAGACCTCGTGTGTGCCATTGTGACCTACAAACTTTGTGTTCCCTTTTAAATTTGTATCGTGCAGGTGACATGGGGTTTCCCCCCGTTTTGTCCTATAGAAAGTGTACGGGAAAATAACTTTGTAAAAAAAGGGAAGACTGTCATTTTTTTTGTTTTTTCGTGCCCTCCCTCCCACTTGGCGTTTCCCCTCTTGGTGTTCGGGGACGTTTGTGTGCTGGGGCCCTTTTGGGAAACTGTTCAGTTTTCCCCGACCCTGTGGATAACCCCGTCTCCTAGCCTGCCTTGTTTGGTGGCAGAGAGACAGGCGGATCGGCGTAACAAATGGTGTGGGAGGGGATTTTGATATTTGATCAGTGACCCCGGGCCGATTTATCATGTCGTCCAAAGATGCGGCAGCAATGAGGGAGAGGAGGCTAGACTGGGGCAGGCACGAATGAGATAAAACCCGAGCCAGAGGACCTGATCACTGCCATGCGGGCCCGGGTATGAGGGAGGAAATGGCACAAAGGGCAGTAGAGCAGGCACAAGGGCACACGAGCAGGCACACCATCTCGTCGAGATGCGGCAAAAGGAAGGCAGAGGAACAGTTTCTGCCGACTTTTTTTGGTGCAAACAGAGCAATCTTGGCATCTGTGAAGAGGGAAAAACTCAGCAACACCGAAAAGGCCTGCAACAGGTGAAGAGTGAACTGATGGAGGGGTGCAGACTCTAAAAGGGCGGGGTTGGGGGCCCTGGGGGAGGAAGGAAGGAGGAAAGGCAGCGTTACGAGGTAGTACGTTGCAAGCAAAAAGGCAGACGGGGTTCTGGCAACAGATGCCAGAGTGTCGATTTACTGGGGTCTGCCTGGGGTCCGGGGCAGGAAACCCCCCCTTTTCGCAGCTCGTGCGGAGCCAGTGGTCGCTCAAAGGTGGGGACCCATCGGAACCGTCCCTTGGGTATAGGTGGGGGAAAACCGGACCCGGAAACCCGCCTCGTTGCCTCCCTCACCCCCATCCTCCCCTCCGGGCGGGTTTGTTCACGGTCTTCTCCACCCCGCAACCCCTCGGCCTCCAGACATTCTGGAAGGTAACCAGCTGAGTACGACGGGGAAAGGGGGCCGGAGACATATGTCGCCCAATTTTAAAGCTGGCATCGCCCCGGGCTGGAGCCGGAAGAGAAGGGCCCCGCAGCCCTGGGGAACAGGCTAAGGGGCCCCCCGGCGGAAGTGTTGGGGCTTGCCGCCATCCCAAAATGCCTTTTACAACCCGTGGGGGAGGCTTTGAAACGCCGTTCGGGCCCACCCCCCCAGGGCCCAGGGATATCGGGCCCCTTGAGAAAACGGACTCGTGAGCGTGGCGAACCTGTCCCGCGGGGCAGGGTGGGGCGCGGGAAAGGGGGTCGTCCCTGGGTGCGGGAAAAATGATCGTGGTCCTGGCCCGCGATTTCTTTGTTTTACGCTTTGCAGGACCCACTGCAAATCTACGTCAAAAGGGGACACCCCAGGGCCGCAGGGGGCGCGGCGAGGGCCCTTGGGGTTTTTGAGGCTTTCCTGAAGGGAACCAGTGGGCCCAGGGCCACTGCTCATCCCCGCCATGACCCCTTTCCGGGGCGGAAGGCTAAAATGGGGGGAAGGTAGATTTAGGAAGGTAGCCCCACACTTTCCAAGGGTTGTGTTTTGGGGGCGGGGGAAGGGCACAGACGTAGTCGGTGTGAGGCAGTGGAGAAATTCCCTCAACCGGGGCAGATTGAGCCTTCCAGCAGTGCTGCAAAACTGTGGCAGGTATGTCACCCTCCGAGTGCTGTCCAAATAAGGAAGTGGTACAGGGGGGAAACTCGGACGGGGGGAGAAGGGGGCCGAAACCAGTTCCTCGGTTCCCGGGCCCGACTTGGGGGAAGCTGCCGTCGAACCGCACGTGCAGGTGGAGGGCTAGTAGATAGGAACCATGCCGCCTGACAGTGGACCTGGGTGAGAAGACCCTGCCGGGCCCGATATGTTGGCCCTATGGGGACTTCCAGACCAGTGTGCTAGAGATATCATTTAAAAAACCATACACATTCGGTTAATAAGTGATTGCGGAAATCAGTCAAACCCTTCTAAATTTAGTCGGGAGTTAGGAGCTGCTCGGTGAGACTATGGACTTCGTGGGGCCAGGCATTGCAGGGATAAAATACGCATAAAATTTGGGGCCCCCCCCATATTTTTCCTGGTGATTCACAACGGTTTTCTAGAATCAGGGGAGAACAAAATGGTTATAAAACAATCTTCCTTTCGCTGTTATACTATACATAACACGAAAAAAGTGATAAATATTAAAGCTCCTGTTCTAAATAATACTGTATAGGAGAATTACAAATGAACGTAGCTTTAGATGGTAAAATTTTAGTTATTGTTAGCATAAAAAAACAATATTAATTAAACATTTGCATAAAAGACGTATGAGTACTCATGTACACTCTAATGCCTTTGTTCGGGGGGTTCATCCATTGCTCATTCACCCGTTCACTTTTACGAATCATACGCAGAAGAAGGAAGGAAATCATTAATGCTTTTTTAGTAAAAACTTTTGGGGCCCTTTAAAAACAAACATATTTACACACATAGAGTATAATATATATATATATATATATATATATATATATAATATATAATAATATATATATACAAATAGGATCTTTCTAGCTCCATAGGATTACCTATCTTTAGTAAAGACAGCGAATTTACGCTCCCCCCCGTGGGGACTCGGGGGGAAATTAATTTAACAATTCAAAACCTAATCAGATGAATGAGGTATATTTTGAAAGATGGAATAATGCAAAGCCGCATTTATATCGATAATAACAACCCCCCCTCCAGGACTGTACCTGGGCACTCCGGGGTTTAAAAACCGAAGGCCAGTGCTAAACCAAAAATGCCACCGACCCACAAAAGAATGTGCAACTAGGAGCTTACTACCTCCCGGTTTTTATACCCCACGTGGAAAGGGCAGGACATTAAATTCCCCCCACGGCTTGCTGCATGTATAGGGCCCATTGGCACCTCTGAAATATAATTATCAAAAAATAAAAATACATCTACTAATACAAAACGTACATAGTACATACTACAATACATAATCATAATACATAAAAATAAACATACTTATATACATAAAAAAAACCCTTCCCTGACCAGGACACGAACCTAGGTCACTCCGGGTATAAACCGGAGGCCAGTGCTAAACCAACCATCCACACGACCCACTAAAAGGGGTGGCAACTAGGATTTATAACTTCCCTAGACATTACCTATTACTTAAAATTTAGTAAAGACATGAAGTTTTACGCTCACTCCCCGTGGGCACTCGGTGGAATTGATTTTGAATTCAAATCCTGGTTTAGCATATTTTATTTAAATCTCTAACGCCTTTTTATATTTTGTTTATAGAATTTGTCCCCTATTCATTTATATCCCCGGGAATTTTTGTCTGTATTCGTGAATTATACAATATAGGATTTTTTCGTTTTACCGATTTTTGAATTTACCCCTTTGGGGGGGTAGTGTGTATTTCCCCACAATATTGTGTGGTGGGGTGTTGTGTGTGTGTGTGTGGTGTGTGGTTTTGTGTGGTGTGTGTGTTGTGTGTGTGTGTGTGTTTTGTGTGTTGTGTGTGTGGGTGTGTGGTGTTGGCGGGGGTTTTTATATATATAATATATATATATATAATATATATATATTATATATATTATTTATATTTTTTTTGTGTGGTTTGTGTTTTGTGTGTGTTTGTGTGTGTGTGTGTGTGGGTGTTAAAGCATACAAAACACATACAAAATAATATATAATTTTATATATATTAAAATAAAATATATATTTATATATATATATATATATATATATTATAATATTATATAAAAATATAATTTTTATAGAATATATATGTTATATATAATATATATATTTTAAAAATATTATATATATATATGATATATATTTATATACATGTGTATATATACGAATTAATTTTTATATATTATATTTTATATTTTTATATATAATAATATTATAATATATATATTTAAATATATATTTTTATATAATATATTAAAATTGAATTTATGTATATATATGGGTTATATGATATATATATATCATTATATATTATATATATAATTATAATTTTATGTATGTAAAAAATGTATATTTGAATATATTTTATTTTGAGGGGAAATTATATGTGTTATATAATTTTATATAAAATTTTTAAAATATTAACAATATATTAATATATTTTATATTAATATTAATATCTGTATATGGTTAAAAAATTAAATCTACTTGTGGTAATGGGGGGCTGGGGGCTTCTTTGTGTCTTTTTAGGGCGGGGGATCTTTTTTATCCCGCCCTGGTAGTGTTCCAATGACATCTTATACAATATTCGAAGCCCGGACTATTGAACGATATTGGAGTGGCTTTTCGATCCCAGCATTTTGTTTATGATTTATTTTTGAATATCTTTTCTATCTAAAAAAAAAAAATTTGTGTTTTGCTTATTTAACTTCATATGACTTAGATGGCGAAAACAAAAAACATTTTCCCAATCATCTTCCAATAGCTTTTTAAAAAAAAATAATTAAACTGTTTTTATATCCCATTCAGAAAAATAAAAGTACTGCTAACTCTTCGCCCGTGTTTTACAAAAAATTGGGGCGGTTTCCCTTTGTTTAAAATAGGTATAAAGCTTCAGAGGTTGGCCCCAAGCCTGCCGCCCCCTTTATTTGGGCTGGTCGGCGGGGGCGGAGAGGGGGGCGTGCCCCCCGGAGTGACCCCCCGGGGTTTAATCTCAGGCGTCTTTCCGGGTAGGGTTTGGGACATCGGCCCTTGCGGCGGATGGGGGTTAACCTCTGCTATCGCGGGAATTGAAGGACGGGGAGTTGGGGTGGCGCCTCTCAAGGTGAAAAACCTGTAGGGCAGTCAGTTTGGTGGTTACACCTATGGGGGGCCGCAGCGATGTCACCCCCCTCCGGGGGTGTAGCCATGCCTCCCCCAGCCGACTTCACCCCTGGGTATTGAGTAAAACCCGGTATGGCGTTTTTAGGGCATGAACTGAAGCATGCTTTGGCTTCATGCTTTTATTGCTGTTAGCTCCCTACTAATGTAATAAAATTGTGTAAAAGGGGCTTTATGCCAAAACTCATCTGTGGCGAAAATCCCCCCCGGCAAGATATTCGCAGGGGTTTCTGGGTGATTCATGGGGACCGGCTGTGACCGACTGGTAGAATTCTGTGGGCCCCCTGGCTCAGACACCCAGCAGCGAGAATAGCCTCCTTTCCCGGGACTTTGCTAGGTCCCAAAAAATGAGGATTCTGGCTCCGGGGAAAATCCCCCCCCGGGGACTTGGAAAGCGTACGGGTACGGGGCCCAAAGGGAGATCGAAAACATTCTTGTTAGCACCATGAGGATCCCCAAACTGAGGGTTTAGGAGTGCCGAGTTCTGTGGCCCCGACCACAAAATGGTTGTGGTTTCCCTCGGGTTTCCCCCCGCCCCTCCAGTGGCCACCAAAGGGTTTCCCTGGACAGATAAGGGAGGTGAGTGGCCCTGGGTTCACCATGGCAGTCCTGAGAGCTTAAACCCTGAGGGACCCTTTTTGCTCTGTGGGACCTTCAAGCGTGTAACACTCGGCAGGTCAGGGGGCCATTGGCTTAGCCAAGGGAAAGGCAATTCCTTTTTTTCCCTGGGGACATAAAGGCCCCTGAAGCTTTTTGGCAACCCGGCTGAAGGGGAATCAAGTTTTGCTCTTTCCCCATGGTCGAGGGCTCGGACATTGCTGGAAGGGAAAAGGGAAACGTTCATAGGAATCTTGCTGAGGAGGTCGAAAGCCATTCTTGGTAAATGACCTGCCCTCCTACCAACCCTGAGAAAACTGATTTTAAGCCCTCCTCCAGAGACTCAGTCCGATCCGGAGGAGGATCATCTCAGAGTGCTGGGGTTCATGAAAAGGTGGGTAGTATTTTGAAAAAGTTGTACCAGGTAGACCCCCAACAGTTCTCAGTGCCTGTGCCGGACCCACCCATCAGCGAAGAACCCCTACCCTAAAAAAGGTTAAAATGGCGTTTCCAAGCTGAAGATGGGAAAGCTGCAGGCTTGTGTATCCCTGCGGAAATGTAAATGCTGGGGGTGAACCCATGGCTTGGGCCTCTTTCCCTGATGCCATCTGGATCTGGTCCATTCCCCACCTCTGAGGGGCTGGTCATCCCTCTTTTGGAAGGGGGAAAGGGGATGTTGGGGGCTGTAGCAAATACCGGGGATAACCCCTCAGCATACCGGCAAATTCTCACCCAATTCTTCTGAAAGATCCGAACCACCTACTGAGGCATAGAGGACGGGGACTGGATTTCTCCCCGGGAATCCCAAACTTAAACTAGGCTTTGAGTATTTGGAACGCCCTCTTGAGTTTGGGGCGTGGGTTTGCTTGCAGCCTCATCGACCTCAAAAAGGCTTTGCTCGTGCATCGGGGAAATTTCTATGGGAGATCCTAAGGCCGGGAATTCCGACACAATTATTGGGCCCATGCAAGCCTCAACTGTACTGAAAGTGTGTAAAGTGTGTGGGGAAAGTCAAAATTTTCCCGTTAATTTAGGGTGGGCAATGCGGTTTCCTTTCACCAAAATTTTCAACACCTGATGAATGGGTAAGGGGGAGAGCTACTACCAAAGTCGTGGGAGCAACACTAGCAATATTAGGGTCCGACCTTACTTTGCCGGATGTTTCCATCCTTCTGGTCCCTGGAGTCAGGGGGGCTCTTGATGCATTTAGCAATGAGGCGAAGCCCCTAGGCCTAGAGGTCTCCTGGACCCCAAAACCAAAATTCAGGACTTTGGGGGCCTGTTTGGGGAACCCTTCAGTTACCATGCTTGCGGGGGGGACTTGAAGTCACGAAAATTTTTTCATACCCTTGTAGCTAGCCATACTCTGGGTTGTCAGCCCCGGAAGTCAGTAACGATTGGTTGGCACAGGCCATGAAACCGATCAAAGACGTTTGGAGATGTCGGGGGGCCTATGCAGAAGGACCAAACGCGGTTTCAAGGCCGATACCCTTTTTCTCTTGGGGGCGAAACCTGGACCTATCCAGTTTTTTGGATTACCGTACTTTTGGCAAGTTTTGCCGGGGTTTCATGGGGGGTTAAAAAAACCCCCTGAGACTGGCTGGCCCTTTACTTGCATAATCCGGGGGTCGCCAAATAGGCTATATGGCCCCCTAGTCGTCTCCCCCGTGGACGACCCCGCCCACCGGTTTTCTCTTGCGAGACAACCTGGGTTTTGGGGGAGACCTGTGGACGACCCAGAGATCTGGCTTTGGGGAGCTCGACGAGACCTGCCGGAGGAATTGAGATGGGCCGGGGGCCTCCGGAACTCGCCCCGAGGACCCCGTGGTGGAAGTAAGGGGGGATGGGCCATGCCCCCGTCGGGTTAGCCCCCTTGTGAGGGTATGAGATGATGGATTGGCAAAAGCTCACTTCGAGATTGTGTGTTGCCACAAACCCCTTAATCAACCAGTCAATCCCATGGGGAATATTTTTGGGCAGCTATGGGCAGGTATTTTCCCAGGGAAATCCCCCCAGTCGATTTTGTGTCACGAAAAGCTTTGATCTAAGGCTGGCAGTGATGAAGGGGAAAAAGGCGACGGAAATCGTGGCACATGCCCCGAGTTTGGAGGTTTTTAACGGGAGAGAGGGAACAAATATTGAAATTAGAACAGATATTTTTCCTTTTTTTAATTAACACCCTAATTAAAAAGAAAAAAAATATACACTAAAAAGAATTTTTTTCCCAAATTTTACTCCAAAAAGGGGTTGCACAGAATAATTATGGAAAATTTAAAATTTGGAAACCAGAAATATATTTCAGAAAATGGTAAAATTTGGGGATAGCAAAATCTGAGTTTTCCAAAGTAAAAAAAAACATAAGTTAGATGGCATTGTGTAAAGGAATGTTTCGAAAGTTTTTTCAAAATAATTCTTTTCTTTTTTGTTTGGTTTCTTTGGGTATAACCAGCGGGATGTGGGCAAGGTTATTAAGCCAATGGATCCTATTTTTTCTATCATCTATATAGGTCATAAAATTTTGTCTCCTTTGAAAATGATTCCCTTTACTTATTATTTTTATTTTTTAAAAGATTGATGTTTTTTAAAATCTTTCTTTTTTTTTTAATTTTTTTTTG
>NW_023663408.1:0-14958 GCF_015228065.2 Penaeus monodon
CCCCTTTACATCTACCCTACTATCTATCTATCTGTGTGGTGTGTGTGTTTTGTGTGTGGTGTTGTGTGTGGGTTGGTGTGTGTGTGTGTGTGTGTGTGGTGTGTGTGGTGTGTGTGTGTGTGGATGTAGTAAATCTTGCATCAAAAAGTTTTTATTTTTTTGCCCCCTCGTATGCTTATAAAAGCAAAAGTTGTTTGTAGTTGCAACATGGCTGACTGACTGAATTTCTTTTTAAAGGGTCACGTTATATATTTGTTATAATAAATTTTTATAATAAAATTGTTATAAAATTCATTATAATTTATATCAACTGTTAAAGTTTAATTTTACACTTTTGGGAAGAGAGAAAAAAAAATCTTATCAATGGATATCAAGTTGTATGAATATAGATTCTGGGGGAGTTTTTTTTATAAAGGGGGCCATTATTTACATTTTGTAACCCATTTGGCAAAAGATGGCTGAATCATCCATGCCCACTGTAATACAAGTTTATTTTTTGGCATTTACCCCAAGATACTCTATAAATACTTTTCACCAAAGGATGAGTTTTTAGTCCTACCTATCCCCCCCCTGTTTCCCTTTTTCCTTTGACTTTTGGAAAGGGTCTTTTTATTATTTCTTTGTTTAAAATGTTATCAGATTTTAATAAAAATTTATAATCAAACATCAATACAATGATGATAGTATACAATTCTATATCAATTGTTATTAAAACAAAAAAACATATTTTCCTGCCAATTAAAGGGATGGGAAATAGGATCGGTCACTGGAACTACTGACAACTCCTGCGGGCCGGCAATGTAACCCTGATTAACAAAATTCACAAAAAAATCAGGGACAGAACAAAAATCTTTGGTCTTGGGGTTAACTCCTTCTTTTATGGACGTTTAGTAGGTCTTTTGATACAAAGAAATTTAAATTTTGTGCTGGAATGTCGGCATTATACAATTGAATTTTTGATATTTTACACAGTTTTGTCATAGGTGTTGCTTTTCAGGTTAAAGATTCTTTTTTCCCCAAAAAACCTCCGGGGAAAAATACGGGTATTATCCTGGGTTACTGTTAAAGGGGCGTGGATTTTAAAGAATCCTCTCTCCTTTTAAAAATGCAAAAAATGATGGATACAAGTATTGAAATTTTCCAAAGAACCTCTGTGAGAGCTTTTATAGTTTCACCACTCAAGCCTAGTTCTTTTCAACGGGCCAATGTCCAGATTCCCCCCATGTCATCTTCCCTTTTCCCTGTTTCTTTCTTCCCCTTTTTATTCCCCAGATTTCTCCATCTTTCTTTTGCTCATTTTTTGCCCCCCATCCTCCTATACTCACATGTGCTCATTTTTTATCCATGAAACTAAAGTATGCATGGATAAACAATGAGAAATTTCTCATTTTTTTTTCATACTTAAATTTGGGCTTTTAGATGGAGAATGACGCAGTTTTAGGCTACTTTAAAAAAATTTTTCCCCAAAATACTGTTGGGAAAGTTTCTCTGTGAGAGAACATTTCTCTCACATTTGCATTTGATTTCCATTCTAAGCCTAATGAGTGTACTGTCTCAAAAAAGCAAGCAAGCAAGAGCATGTCCTATGTAAGGATTGGAAGCGGGACATTGGAATGCTAGTCAAGGTTGAGTATCGTCAGGCAAAAAATCTTAATCATGTCATGAATAGATGTCCCTTTCCGGGGATGATCTTTTGCATTGGACATTCCCAAACTTGAAGTAACTTTCTTTTGTACTCTGTACAGCAGAATGTATTTTAAAAAATAAAAATTATTGTTAAAGGTTAAAGACTCCTTTTTCGGCGAGTTCTTATAAATCTATGTATATTTTTATCCTTTTTGAAAAAAATTTTCTTTGTAAAGTATTAACTAATGGGTTTTGGGGAAATACCTTCTTAATACAACAATAAAAGCATGAACATACCGTTATTGATGATTATACACACCTATAAAATTTTGTCACTTTTTTTTTTTCCAGAACCAGAAGGAAATGGAAAAAGCGGGCATTCTTCCCACAGAGCCCCAAGGCTAAAAATAGAAGCCCACCCTTCGAGAGGTGACCCCTTTTTTACCTCAGCCAAGATCGAAATGGAAATTTCCCCTGGACCGTGGAAACTTGAGAGTGTTCAAACGGGAAATGTTAACAATTTTCCCAGTCCCGGAAAATGTAAATTTCTATCCACAAAAAGACATTATGCCACTGAACCCAAGTAAATGTCAAGGGAAGCAGTTTAATTCTAAAACAAAGAAAATTTAAAAGAGAAAGACTTCTCAGACTCTTAAGAGGCCAGGACTCAGCTTTTTCAGGTTCTCATTTTTTAAAAGTTTTTGTTTTTTTTAAATAATTTTAAAAAATGTAATATAGGGAGAAAAGGCAAAAATTTTATTTTGTCATTTTAGGCTATCATCTGGGGTACTTCAATTACCTTTTTAAACATTTGTTTATAAGAAATTTGGTTTAAACAGAACAGTGTAAAAAAATTTTCTAAATTGGGGGGGACACATACGATATGTACCCACTAAAATTTTGTAAGAGTAAAGCTGAAAAAGTACAACTTTAACTAGGGTAAGCAGATGTGCTCCCGAAAAAAGGCTGTATCTTGTATACTTTTTATACATTAGTTACATTTTCAAAAATACATGTTCCTTTTTTTTATAAAAGACTTTATAGAATTTTTATACAAAAAACAAAAAACAGAAAACTTATTAATAAATCCTTTATCTATTTCCATAAAGGGTAATTTTAAAGAGACCATTCAAAAAAGATGAGGGGATGAAATGGTTGGGGGAATAAAATTTAGTTAGGGGCTAAAAATTCTTTTTATTTAAAGCAATCATATCAAACTGTTAAAATTATTATAATTTATAATTATTTTTAATGCTATTGAAATTTTTGAAATATAAGTTAAAGGAAAAAATTTCTGAAAAAAACAGGGGAAAACGGTGAGATAAAAATACTAGAAATTTGGGTTATTGGGACTTATTCCTTGGGGGACCTCTTGGTAAAAACAAAAAATAATAAACACAGGGGGGCCCCTGGATTTAGTACATGCCATCCCTGGTGACTTTGGCTTATAATTCCTTTTAGAGCAAAAGGTATAATGATACCCAAAAGGATCGAGATACAGAAAAAAGGGAAAAAAATGTAAACAGGAGTTCTCAAATTTAAATTTATTAACCCCCAGGATTTTTAGTTTTTCTTTGACCCCCCCCTTTTAATTCAAAGGGGAGAAAAAAAACTATGATGAAAATCAATATGATGAAAAGGGAGTATAGTTTAACCTTGGTTGGTTTTTTTACACAAACGCTTTCCCAAATTCTGGGCTTTGGCTTGCGTAAAAACCTTTTCAAATGTAAAGAAATTTTTAACCCCCTCCAAAAAGGGTGTGCAATGTTTTCTGCAAGTCAGATGGGGATTTTTGTCACCTAGTGCTGCAGATTTTCCCTGACACACGGGGTCGTATAAGCCTCCTGAGGAAGACGTTTTTTCTCCCCCCTTTATTTCGGCTCACCATGCAAATAACAAGATGTTTTTTAAACCCTTGCAGGGCATTAAGGTTCCCCTGAATTAGCCTATTTAAATTTTTTTCATTGGTTTTTTAAACCCCCCCTTTTTACCACAGCCTGAAAGATCTCATCCCCCCCAATTTTTGCAGCAACTCTTCCATTCCAAAAATCCCCCAGGGCTTTACCATCCTCCAATACACCCCTCCCTTCTAACTCCATCCTCTTCTACTGCACAGTTTCTTCATTGTTACCCCCACTTCCCTTTTCCCCTCTTAACCCCTTTTGTCCTCCTCCCAACAATACTACCCTTCCCTACCCCTCCATCTTTCCCCCCACCCCGTCCTTCTACTGTTTCTACCTCTACAAATCTTTTGAGTACCCATTTTGGCCCAGCCAAGTGCGATCATTTCTTTGTGATTCCCCCTACAGCCCTGTACTCTGACAATACCCTTCTCTTCCAACAATGTCTCCAAAAATAGGTAGACAAAGTTTCCTTTCACAGTCGTTCTTATCGTTCACACCTTGTCCCAAGCGCATGCATTATCTACCATGACTGACCTCATTGGCAAATCTGTTCCTGCCCAACCTCCCATAAAGCTTGTACCAGAAATGTTTCTGGTACACTATTCCTCCCAGAGGCCAACATATGTCCTACACCAGTATTGCCAAGATCAGCTTCCGTAGATATGACCTCCCCCATGAAGTTTATATTGGTGGAGTGTCCTACCCTGTCCGACCATATCAACGCCTTCCCCATCAGTGTCAGAAGTGTGGCATTTTGGCCACCTAGTCAAACACTGTCACTCCACAGCCTGCTGTCCTCTATGTGCCCAAACTGGTCATGACTGTTCAAATTGCTCTGCTGTCACACACGTGTGCCAGTTGTGGTGGCTTCCATAATGTATTTTATAGGAGCTCCCCTGTCTACAAGCTCGAATCTGAGGTAGCAGTTCTCAGATTCAAACTAGGCCTCACTCTATATGAGGCCAGACAAGCAGCATGCTGACAATTTTTTTTTCTTTCTACCTATTCGAAAATTGTACTTCGCTCTGCTCTCCTCCCACCTTCTCAAGAAGTCTCATCATCTCCCCTGGCACCTCTTCCCTCTACTCCAAACCAACCTATCCCTACTCCCTCTCTCCCCCAATCAAATTCCTTTTCTAGTCTAAATCCAATTACTCTAATCTCTACCACTTCTCTGGTGCCTATCCCCCCTCCTCCTCACTCTACCTGTCGCACCAAACAATCTAAACGTTCCACTCCATCTACCACATCCTCTCCTACACCACCTCTTCCTCTGCTCCTCAGACATATATTCCTTCTTTTCCTTCTCATGAGAAAACCTCTGTTTCTCATACCTCCCACTCAACTCCCCTCCAGAAACTCTTGAAGACATCTAAAAGTTCTTAAACATGACTCAAGATAATAATTCACCCCCTCGCCCACTCTTTAATCCCTCCCCCCCAATCCCTTGCCCGTTGTAGTCGTGGGGGGGCTTAGGAGGCGGAGACTGGGACCCAATGATGGGGAACTCCCCAACCTTGGGACTCAGCCCTCGACTCAACTAATTTTGCATGGTCTTTATTTTCCTTCCCACTTTTCGTTTCTGTCCTTTCACCAAACCCTTCTGCTATCCACCTCCTAAGGTGTGAGAGCCGTGCTGAAAGGATGAAAGGCTGACTTTGTGCCAGTCCTGAACGGCCTGAGGGAGCCATGGGCACGGTATTCCCCTGATTTAGTTATCTAGCCCTTACCCCTCAAGGGGACCCTGAGGGGTGAACTGTTTTTATCCCCAACATAATCCAGGCTTACCATGGCCAGTAATGAAAACTTATCCCCATTATTAGGGGCAATGAGGCTTGCCCCTTTATCAAATAGCCCCAACAATGTAAACCCACCCGATTCCCTGACCCCAGGCTCTCCTTTGACCACGGCTCCGAACACTGCAATAATTACCCCCTCATCAATACCTACTAGTACAGTAGCCAACAATCAACCCTAAAGGAACATTTTCACTCTCCCAGCAAGCTCAACTTCAACACCTCTACCCCCACAACCTCCAACATAACCACCCCATCCTCCCTTATTAATACCTTACAGCCTTATTGCCCACCTCCCCATAACACTACCTCCCTCAACACTACTCCATCTTCGTCACGCCCCCGCCCTTCGACTACCCCTATCTCTACAACAATTTTGAATACCCTCTTCAGCGCAGCCAAATGGGACCGATTTTTCGTGATCCCTCCCACAGCTCCCTACTCTGACAACACCCTTCTCTTCCAACAATGTCTCCAAAAACAAGTAGGTAAAGTCTCTTTCCTAGCCGACCCGACCGCTCCCGTCTTGTCACAGTAACATCCGAAAACCAAGCTATAGCATTAACAAAACTAACAGACCTATATGGTAACCCCATCCTTGCAGAACCCCATCCAACCCTCAATACTTGCACCGGAACAGTTTCAATCTCCCCAGCAAATTGCCCAATCTATGACAAAGATTGGTCAGATTGTGGAGAAGATCTACTTGCCTGGCTCACAGACTATGATGCAACATCAGTGCAATGCTACTCCATTCCCCCCAGAGGTCATCGAAAGAAACCTACTAACATAGCCAAAATTACCTTCCGTAGACATGACCTTCCCTTTAACGTCTACATAGGAGGAGAATCCCTCCCTGTTCGTCCATACCAACCTCCTCCACGTCAGTGCCAAAACTGTTGGCGTCTAGGACACCCAGCCAAACATTGCCGTTCCACAGCCAGATGCCCACTATGTGCCCAACCTGGCCATACCCGATCTAACTGCCCTGCACAATCACGCACATGTGCCAACTGTGGCGGCCCCCATAATGTATTTTATAGAGGCTGTCCCACCTACAAATTTGAGTCTGAGGTAGCAACTCTCAGATTCAAACTTGGACTCACACTACGTGAAGCCAGACAAGAAGCACGTCGACGTGGTTTCTCTCTTACTCCTTACTCCAGTAATACTGCTCACTCTACCAATTCTCCTAAACCCACCCCCCCTACATCTAACCCCCCCTCTTCTACCTCCTACCTTCCCCAGTCAAACTTTTGCCATCCTAAATCCAGACACTCTCTACTACAGATATTTCAATCACCACTACAACCCCAACACCTTCCCCTCTCCCTCCTCGCACTACCCGTAACAGACAGAACAAACGTTCCACCCCCTCTTCCCCTACCACGCAATCACCTCCACCTTCCTTTGCTCCTATGCTTGAGACACCAGTCCTCTCTTCCCCCCCTCACAAGAAATCCTTTATCCCCCAAAACTCCCCAACCAACTCCTCAGAAGAAACCATTGAAAATATTCAAGATTACCTAATGAAAACTGACACTCAACCTCCAAATCTTACAACTGCTCCTTCCACACTCCAAGTAACTGCTGATATCCATCCTCCTCCTAACGATATCCCCCCTACACCCAATCCTTCTACCCCCTCCCAACACAGCCCAACACGTACTACAATCTATATCAGTAAAGTATAACTATCCTTCATTGGAATATTCGCGGTTTCCGCTCCCACAGACCTGACCTTCGTCATATCCTTTCCTCTTATAATCCATCTATTGTATGCCTTCAAGAGACCTTTCTTACACATCCTCCAATACCAATCCCCAATTATCATTTTGTCTCTTCCCCACATTCCCTTTATGTCTCATCCATTCTTATCAATCAGAAAATACCTTATGTCACACCTCCCTTTCAAACCAATGTCCCTTGCACAGTTATCCGTATCTTCCTACATCGTTGGATCCCAGTGATTTCAGTCTACTTCTCCCCTTCCCACCCCATTGACTTTGTTGCTTTTGAAAATCTAATTTCCCAACTTCAACCACCTTTCCTCATAGTTGGTGACTTTAACTGCCGCCACACTCTATGGGGTGATTCTATCACAAACTCTCGAGGCCGATCTCTAGAGCGCTTCCTCTCCACAGCTGACCTTACTATTCTAAATTCAGATCGCCCCACACACTTTGATACACGCACGCAATCTTTTTCATGCATTGACCTCTCTCTATGCTCCCCTTCTCTTCATTTAGATTTCCACTGGTCAGTCTTAGACCACTTTCTCTATAGTGACCACTTTCCAGTTCTCCTTTCTCCTACTTCATATGTACCACTCCCTAACTCCCTCACCTCCATTTCAGAAATGATACAGTATTTCACAAATACAGTCTTAAGAGCTGCACATACAGCTATCCCTCGAACCTCAAGACCATATACCTCCAAATGTGTTCCATGGTGAAATTCTAATTGCACTAAAGCACTTCGCTTAAAACGTGCAGCCTGGAACAGTTACCGCTACAAGAGAGGTACTCCAAATCAACTATCAGCCCTTATCTCCTTTAAAAGAGCATCTGCCTATCTCCGTCGTACAATCCGGAATAGTAAAACAAATAGCTGGCGAAATTATGTTTCATCAATTACATCCTCTACATCTATCTCAAATGTTTGGCGCCGAATCCATAAACTATCAGACAAACATCCCCCCCATCCTGCCCCTGTCCTCCATATTCGAAATACCCTCATTTCTGATCCTCTCCAAGTCGCTAATGAACTTGGTGATTATTTCAGCCAGGTCAGTAATGGTCCTCACCTTTCTCCACACTTCTCTTCTATTAAGACCACCAGAGAACGTACCCCCATTACCTTCACCCCATCCTCTGATGAGTCCTATAATGCCCCATTTTCTTCCTTTGAACTCATTACTGCCCTACAATCGTGCCGTAACACTCATGAAGGACCTGACGGTATTCACTACCGTATGCTCCGGCAACTCCCATCTTCCTCCTTATCCTTCCTATTAAAAATTTACAACCACATATGGACATCAGGAAATTTCCCTTCTAATTGGCGAGAAGCTCTTATCCTTCCCTTCCTGAAACCCAATAAATCGGGTACCTTTCCTCAAGACTATCGCCCCATCGCACTAACTAGCTGCTTGTGCAAACTATTAGAGCGAATGGTGAACTTCTGCTTAATGTGGTATCTTGAATCTCACAATCTTCTCTCTCCTTCCCAATTCGGTTTTCGCCGTGCCAGAAGCACAGCTGACCCCCTTGCTCATTTTGAGACATATATTACATCTGCATTTGCACGCCATGAATCCGTACTAGCTATTTTTTTTTATCTAGAAAAAGCATATGATACGACATGGCGGTACCATATTCTCCAACAACTGTCCTCTCTAGGCATACGTGGAAACATGGGTGTCTTCATAAAGTCCTTCCTCTCCCAACGCACTTTCCAGGTCAAAATCGCCTCTGCCACATCATCTTTCTTTCCCCAAATCGAAGGTGTCCCACAAGGCAGTGTGCTCAGTACCACTTTATTCCTTCTTGCTGTTAATGATATTGTCTCAGTTTTACCACCAGGAGCCCGGTCATCACTATATGTTGATGATTTAACCATCTATGCCTCTGACACATCCATACCAAATCTCTACCAATTTCTTCAATCTGCAATCTCATCAGTATCTTCCTGGGCCACAAACCATGGCTTCCGCTTTTCTACCTCTAAATCTTTCTCCATCCTTTTCTCTCGCTCACGTGTAGGTCCCCTACCCCCACTCTTCTTATATGACACTCCACTCCAATGCCGTTCCTCTGGCAAATTCCTAGGTGTCATTTTTGACTCCAAACTGTCCTGGCGAGACCATATTCTACACATTAAAGAAAAAGCTCTCCGCCGTCTTCGAATCTTAAAAATTCTATCCCATATATCATGGGTCTCAGATCGCAAAACTCTCCTTCATCTTCATGTTACTTTGATCCTCTCCACTCTTGATTTTGGATGCCATATCTACTCCTCTGCCTCAACTTCTCTCCTTGCCCATCTTGATACAATCCATCACTGTGGTCTTCGCTTAGCACTAGGCGCCTTTCGCTCCTCCCCAGTTGAGAGCCTGTACACTGAATCAGGCATACCATCTCTATCTCGACGTCGTGCCCTTCTCTCTCTCCGATGCTATGTTCGATTCCACCAATTTCCCTCACTAAACTAACTATCCCACAACCCTACTTCTTACCTTAACTTCATCTCCACGATTACCTACTCCTTTCTCCACTCGCATGGATACCCTCCTCTCCCATTCCCCTTTCCCCCATCTCCAACCTCTCCCGTTCTCTGTCCATTCCGTCCCTCCATGGCTTATACCTCACCCCCATATTTGCTCTTCTGTTTTCCCCGACCCACCAAAATCAAATATCCCTCCTACTGTCCTTCTCACACATTTCCTTGACCATGTCTCCACTCATTCCTCTAGTATTCACGTATATACTGATGGCTCCAAATCCACCTCCGGTGCTGGTTTTGCAGTAATCTTCCCAACTCGTACTTTCAAATACTCCCTTCCTCCTGAATCCAGTGTCCTTACTACAGAACTATGCACTCCTTTTTGCTCTAAAACACATATACTCACTCTCCTCTTCCTCTTTTACAATTTTTACTGACTCCCGTAACTCATTAACTCTCATAAAGTCAATACACACCACCAACCCCCTTGTTTGTAAGATCCAGAACTGGTTGTTCTACCTATCCACACGCCATAAAACAATCAAATTTTGCTGGCTGCCCAGCCATGTTGGAATCCCCGGCAATGAACAGGCAGATAGACTAGCACGCCACGCCTCTATGTCCACATCATACCAATCACGCTTCTCACGTATCCCAGCCACGGATTATTACCCACACTTTAAGACCTTCTTGTATAATCGATGGCAATCTTTTTGGTCAAGCCTCCGCACTAATAAATTACATTCTGTAAAACTATCAATCTCCTCCTGGTCAGCTCCATTTCATCGGAACAGACGTTGGGAGACCGCTCTCGCCCGACTACGCATTGGCCACACCCGTCTAACACACTCCTATCTGATGTCACAATCTGATCCACCCTTATGTTCCTTATGTAATGTTCCCCTTTCAATCCCACACATCCTATTGTCATGCCCACGTTTTGAAACAACCCGTACCTCTGCTTTCCCCCACCTATCCTCCCTTCACCGACCTCCCAACCTATCAGACATCCTTACAGAATCCCACACTTTCTGCTTCAACAACCTATTCTCTTTCCTCAAACGCATACATATCCTTCATCTAATCTAACTCCTTACCACACCCGACCCTAACCCTTTCACTCACCAATGCCCAGCTTAGACAACTAATCACTAACTCAACCACCCTCCCCTAACATTAACTATAGTGCTACATGACCTTAGATGTCTAGCACATTTCTCTTGCTTTTAACCATTAACCATTAACCATTCGCTTGCTTCTCTAACTTTATCTAGTAGTTGTTGTAGTTCAGTGATACTGCTGGCAACCAAAACTATATCATCGGCGTACCTTAGATTTGATATTTTGTATCCTCCAACATCTACAGTTCCTTCAAAATTCTCCAGAGCACTTCTCATAATTGCTTCAGAATATATGTTAAAGAGGTGCGGAGACAGAACGCAACCCTGTCGCACTCATGGCTTTTATTAGTTGGATGATGTGTTTTGGAAACTTCATATCGTTCATATTATTCCAGAGGATATTGTGATCAACAGTATCAAAAGCTTTCAAATAATCGATGAAACACAGGTATAGGTCTTTTTGATGTTCTCTGTTTTTCTCTATGATCAATTTTAGATTTAGAATTGGTTTCTGGTACCTTTTCCAGGGCGAAAACCTGCTTGTTCGTCTGCAATTTCTTCTCTTAACTTCAACTTCATTCTTTCAGCAATAATTTTCAACAAAATTTTGCTGCTGTGACTTATTAATGCAATTGTCCTGTTATTGTTGCATTGGAGTGCGTCACCTTTTTTAGGTATGGGAGTAAAGACTGATTTTACCCAGTCCCCTGGCCATCTTCTTTTATTCCATATTTTTGTACAAAGTTTGTAGAAGTATTCAACACTTTCGCCAGCATTTTAAGTCAGAATACTAGCAAAACCCCATAACACCAGTATTATACAATGTTACGCACCAACCAACATTGCAAGTGATGAAGAAACGGAACATTCTTATAACACTCTCCAAGAAACTTCAGACACAATCCCCAACAGAGATGTAAAAGCAATCATGGAAGACCTCAACGCCAAAGTAGGCAAAAATTATCTAAAAAAAATTACACCTGTGGAATTTTCGTCCTTGGAGATATAAATGAAAGAGGTGAAGATTTTATTGAATTTTGTAGTACAAATAATCCAGTTATAGCCAACACATTGTTCCAACACCACCCAAGACACTTTGTACACGTGGTTTTCACCAGACAAAAGAACACGCAACCAAATTGACTACATTGTGTTGAACTAGAAATGGAAAAGTTGTATAAAAATGCCAAAACAAGACCTGGTGCCGACTGCAACAGTGACCACCAACTACTAACTATCGACTTTTAAATAAGACTCAAAAAGATGGAGTGTCCAACACCACCTCTACAGCTCGACTACAAAACTCTTGATAACAATTACAGAATTACAGTGTCAAACAAATTTGAAATATTCAATCAATGTGAAGATGATAAAACACCAAATGAAAAAAAAAAAAAAAAATGTATATATATATATATATTTTTTTTTTTCTTCTTTTTTTCTTTTTTTCTTTTTACGGTAGGTTCATGTTTGAGCCGCCATGGTCACAGCATGATACTTAATTGTAGTTTTCATGTTGTGATGCTCTTGGAGTGAGTACGTGGTAGGGTCCCCAGTTCTTTTCCACGGAGAGTCCCGGTGTTACCTTTTAGGTAATCATTCTCTCTATTTTATCAGGGCTTGGGACCAGCACTGACTTGGGCTGGCTTGGCCACCCAGTGGCTAGGTAGGCAATCAAGGTGAAGTTCCTTGCCCAAGGGAACAACGCGCCGGCCGGTGACTCGAACCCTCGAACTCAGATTGCTGTCATGCCAGTCTTGAGTCCGATGCTCAGACCACTCGGCCACCAGTGGTTAGAGCACTAACCTCGAACTCAGATTGCTGTCATGCCAGTGGCCGAATGGTTGGAGCGTCGGACTCAAGACTGTCACGACGGCAATCTGAGTTCGAGGGTTCGAGTCACCGGCAAGGAACTTCACCTCGATTGCCTGCCTAGTCACTGGGTGGCCAAGCCAGCTCAAGTCAGTGCCGGGTAAATAGAGATGGTGACTCGATAAAAAAGAACACCGGGCGGAAGGAATGGCAAACCACCCTCTAAATTGCTAAGAAAAAAATCATGGAAGCCCATGATCGTCAAGGCCGCGGTGGCCGAATGGTTAGAGTGTCGGAATCAAAACTGTCACGACGGCAATCTGAATTCGAGGGTTCGAGTCACCGACCGCCGCGTTGTTTCCCTTGGGCAAGGAACTTCACCTTGATTACCTACCTAGCCACTGGGTGGCCAAGCCAGCCCAAGTCAAGTGCTGGTCCCGAGCCCGGATAAATGGAGAGAATGATTACCTAAAAGGTACCACCGGCACTCTCCGTGGAAAGGAACTGGGGACCCTACCACGTACTCACTCCAAGAGCATCACAACATGAAAAACTACAATTAAGTATCATGCTCAGACATGAACCTACCATTAAAAGAAGAAGCTCCCCATGCCAGGGTTGCGGTGAAGCTGTCGGCAGCAGGGTATGGTGATAGGAAACAGAGGAAGAGGCAAACCGAAGACAAGACTGAGCGACATCAAAGATGTTTGCAGGCTGTCGATGGTACAAGTAGAAAGAAAGCGCAAGATCGAGTTGAGTGGCGAAGGATGGTGGAGAGGTCCACGGCTGCTCAAACATGAGCATACCGTCATTTATTCCACTGCAGGATCTAGGCTTCTATCAATTTATTATTGAGAGGCCATTTGGCAGTACCACTCTAACCTGATTGGATGCCCTTCCTAATCAACCGCGTCTCAGCGCGCTACCACTTTTGCCACGGCGGCGACTTCCCCTACTCCTACTAATACTAATACTTATACTAATAATAATTAATAATGACAATAATAACAATAATCATGATAGTAATAACAATCATTATACTAGTAATGAACTAATAATTTGCATTTTTTTAGATAATAACAATAGAAATAATATTAATAACAACAATATGACATATAATAGTGATTATGATAACAATAAATATGATAATAATAATAATATTCATAGCAATAACAACAGTTAGTAACAATAACAATGATTATGATAATAATACTAAAGACAATTATGATAATGATAATAGTAACAACAATAATAATAATGACAGTACTACTTCTAGTGATAATATTTCTAGTGCTATTAAACTATTACTTACAATACTAGTAATGAGAGTAACAAGGGCAGTCCCCATAATAATATCACCAATGCTAATAACAGCCTGAACAAGTAATAATGTCACACACATTATTAATGTTACCGTCTTTTACAGCCTCCTTTCACCGGTGTCAAGTTGCCAGGATATCACTTCTCCAGGAAAAGAAAAGTGTCAGAGTGTCTAAAGAAAAATGACGTCAGATTTCATTATATAAAGTATAATCCTGTTTACTCTTCCGCGGCTAGAATATCCCATTTTCTTAGTTTTATTCTGATGTTCTTGCGAGGGTATTTTTTTTTCTTTTCTTTTTTTTCTTTTGCTTTTTGAGGGTACAATACTGTATTCTTTATGAAAACCTTTTGCCTCGTATGCCCATGCATATCGGTCGAGGATAAACGGAGAACCATGAAAAGACCAAGATGGAGATAAGGATGAAAATATTGATGTATTGTATATTGTCGGCTTTACAATTCTCTAGGCTCCCCCTACTCCCGTCCTTTCCTATAGCCCTTTCCCCTCTTATGCGCCCCCACCCATCTCTCGCACCATCAACTCTCGCTCCCAGCCCTCTCTCGCACCATCCCCCCTCTTCGCCCGAACTCTGTACACCAGTCTGCTTCTCTGGGCCCCCCCCCCTTCCCTCTCTCTATGAGAGTCTATCACTGGGCGGCTTACACAGTTCGAGGTAGAGTGTGTGTGAGTTGAGAAGTGCGAAAAGTGGGAGAAGACAAATAAGAAGAAAAGCCAAGGGCAAGGAAGTTATAGATTGGGGAGAAGTGGAGAGGAAAAAATGCACGAAAGAGGGAAGAGCAGAAGTAGAGATAAGGAAGGGGGGTCACATGTGCGACCCCTGTCTGGAATTGCGTCGGAGGAACAGCTGGTGGTCAGGCGAGGGCTTTCCTGGGCACTCTTTCTGTTCTCTCGCTTTTTTACTTTTCTGTGGCAGTGTCCTAATGCTTTCTGATCATCATGATCATATCGTGTCATATCCTCATTCTCCCCCTCATCATCATCATCATATCATCATCATTATCATTATCATCGTATCATTAATGATACTACTACTGCCTCTGCTACTGCCACTACTAACACTACTACTTTTACATAGCTACAATACTACCTAATATTAGCATTACCCTGTGCTTGCAAAGCGCTAAGTAGTA
>NW_023663409.1:0-14957 GCF_015228065.2 Penaeus monodon
GTTGTAGTGCCGATGGGGTTTTTATTTTGGGGGTTTTGGAAATTTTTTCGTAGTATTCGATCATGGTGTTGTCAATGTTTTTTTCCTTCCAAGAGGTTACATGTTTTTTTTTTGACTATAACCATGTTATGCTGCTCTGCTTTGGTCATGACCCACTTGTGCGGTTTTTCTGATTTCTTCCCCGTTTTTCCTCTCTTCCAGAGTATGATATTTTTGGGGGTTTTCTGCGAACGTCGTATGCCATGAACGCGGGGTCAACGCATGCCGCCAGACCTTGGTTTTGGCTGCAGAGATCTTTAGTCCGTCCTGAAAAACACTCCCGGATACCAGACAACGCGGGGCTTTGTTTGCAGTGTGCTCCTGGGATGATAGCAAGATCGTCGCATAGGAGTGATCTTGCACCCCACGGGGAGGTTTATTTTGAGGATACAGGACATTAGGTTTTAAAAAAAAGGGCTGGATGAGAACCCCCCCTGTGGGTTCCATTTTCTAGTGGCATGTGCTGTGATAGTGCCTTTGGAATTTGACCTGGTGTTCTTTTCGAAAAGTAGTCCCCTACCCAAAGCCAAGAGCTTACCTCTGATCCTTTTTGGACAGGCTCCCTGAATGGCAAGAGGACTTGCCAATTCGAAAGCCTTCTCCAGGTCAAGGAATACGCCAAGATCGCCCTTTTTATTGTGCTCAAGACGTGGTATGTGTGGCTGTGCTCAGCCCCGGTGAACCCGTGGAGGTGTTCGGGGGGGCTCCCATTTTCCATTGGACCCGGGTTTCAGTACCATCCTCTCGGCGTCTTGGCCAGACAGCTGAGGAAGAGATGGGGCGGTATTTCCCCCGGCTCCTTTGGTTTGGGGATGGGAACTAGGGTTTAGCCCTTTTCCCAGCTCGGGGGGTAAGGGAATTTTCCCGGGACCTTTTGAGAGTTGCGGGAATGCAAGTCACTACCCCCCAGGGGGAGATGATGGGGTAAGATCCCGTATCGCCCGGGGCTGAGTTGCGACGGTTTGTGTGATTTAGTTCCCTCGAGAAAAGATAACGTCTGAGTATCGGGTTCGGCTCCCCTTTTTTGATGTGGGCAAGTCTGTCGGTTGTAGGCGTTTTTGTCTTCCCCTCAGTTGGGCGGGCAGACTGTCGCTGCTCGTTCTCGCAAGAACTCTTGCCCAGTCTGTTGGCCTCCCTGGGGGTCGTGGTGCGTGCATCCGGGGCTGAGCGGCTGGTGGCTCGTTTTGACCCGTTGCCATAGCTCTGAGAGGGTGGTAGGTGATCGAAAGACTCACACCATTCAGCCATTTTTCCTGCCTCATCTGCTGGCATTTTCCTTGGATCCCTCACGCCCCCCTTGGAGGGCTAGGTTTGTGGGGGGTTTTTTTCCCTTTCGAAAGTTTTGGGCAATTTTTACCCTGTGGTTGACCCCCAAATCTCGTATTGAAGTACCAGGCGTCCTTGTGACCCTGGACCCAGGCCTTTTTTGGGGTAGGTCAGTGAGGCTGCCTCATAATGGCATTTACAAGTCTGGCTTGTGCATTAACTTTTCCCTCTGTGGGGGTTCTTGCTCCAACAGCGGGCCAAGGCGCTCTGGAACCCCTGCCAGTTGGGCCTTTGTCTTTTTCCACTTGGATTCGGTGTGGTTTTCGGCGGGCCACTATCCATGGGGGTTGTTATGTGCCAAAAGGTCAAAGTGGGGCTCACGACAGCCAGCCAATCCTCCCCACCAGAGTCGATGGCCAGGGTGAGGTCTAGGACCCCTCTCCACAGGCTTTGGTCCGGGCTGTTGGGGAGAGGTCCGGGGGAAGTCTCAGCATTGGCTATGTGGGGCCCAGGCCGCATCCGGTGCCTGCAGGGAGCCAGGATGGGGTGGGTGCATTAAAAGTTCCCCCTAGGGCACTCGGTCGTGTGCTGCGGAAGCACAAACCCGGCTGATGTCTAAATAACGTGTGGCCGGTGTACACATTTTACAATTTCAGGGGTCCCCCGGCCAGTTTATCTCGACGGGAAAATTCAACATCTTCTCCACATGCGGGGCACGGGTTTGCGGGAGGGAATTGTTGCCTTTACCGGGATGCCTTTTTGCCTCGGAACGTGGGGAGCGCGTAGACTTATACCCGAGAACGAACAGCTTCCCCGATAATGTCTCCCGGGGCATGACGATGTCAAGCTCCTTTATCGCACTTTGCGTGGAGGGGCCTCCTTGAGGAGAAGCACAGATTTCCCTGCGAAAACTTAGATTTCGTGTATGATGTTACTAAATTTTATAGTTAATCAGAGACATCGTCACATTTTGGGTTGAGGTCGGAGTCTGACAACCCTTGTGAGTCCTCCTGCTTGAGGGCTCTCTTTCGGCTGTCAGGTATCCCTGGATCCCCTGGGGGGTGGAGAGCCTTTGGTATCTGCTTTTTTTCTTTTGGTTTTTTTGGGCCAGGCGTTTTGTGCATTGGCGGGCCCTTTCCTGGGGAGGCTCAGCTTCTTCTGATTCGGCTTTGGCACTGAAACAGCCTGGGTTTGGCCTGCCGTGAGGGCATAGCCCGGCTAGGCTTGCCTGTGAGGGTATAGCCCGGCTTGGAGAGGGAGGGGGTCTCGACCCCGGGCTAGGGAGGGGATTGGGCTGATTTTGGGCCCTTTTCATCTTCCTTCCCTTTATGCTTTTCACGGTCGTTTTTTAAAAGTCTCGGGAAACTGCTGCCTTTTCCGCCTCTTTCCCGGTCCTGGACGGGGTATGCCACTGCTGTGACCACAGCAGTGTCGGATCGACTGTCCCCCCGTCGAAGAACTGTTTTCGGGTCGGGGGGGGGCCGTGTGGTGCGTTTGGGAAACCCTTTTTTTTTTCCCGTGGTTTCCCCGCACTTGCTTTACTTGGGGGGAAATCCTGATTGTTTTGGAGATCCCGGGTTTTGGGGGGGGGCAGCTTCCTCCAGATTTAAATTATAAAAGACGTCGCAAAGGCCTTTTCAAGGTCTGGCACGACGGCCTCAAAAACAAATTAAAACAATTTCAACTCCCACCACCTCAACGCCCCTCTGTAGCTTTTCCCGGGCCACGGACTGCCACAATCGCCGGGCTCACACCCGGGACCCCCTCCACCTCAGAAATGGAGTACCACAGGGAAAGTGTTCTCTCACCAAACCCCGTATATCCTCTTTTCTTACAGGGCAAAAGTTTGGGGAGGGTGCGGTGGTCCCGCCGCAATTCAGGCATTTTTTCACATTACTTTTTCAGTCCCTGTAAGAGTGTGTGGAGGAGCCGCATCAGAGCACCGGTGCTCTTTTCTCCTTTTCATTGGCTTTTGATTTTTTCCATAGCCATAGGGAAAACACTGCCTGAGTGGCGTGAACGCTCAAATTCAAAATTTTCCAAGGGGCGACAAAGAGGTTAAAGAGTAATACCTTTTTTTGATCTTTTTTTGGGAGCCTGGTGTTGAGAAACGGATTTCAGGAAATAGCTTTTCAAGACAAACAGTTTTTTGACTGGGAGTCGGGGGCACTGCCATGATCTCGTCGGCAATGGGGGCCCAGGTTCGTTAACCCGTTCGTCTAGTCTTTGAATACCAGCGTGAGTTGGCCTTTATGTCGGGGGGGAGCACGGGGTGAACCCCCCGGTTTTTACATATAAAATGGTGGAGGAAAATTCTTTGGCTGCGTCGTCATCGAAAGAGCGAATCCTTCATGGATTTGGTAGTACCCGGGGTACTCTGACATTGGGGCCCCAAAGAGAGCCTTGGCAAGGGCGTCCCGCCGGTTTGGGCCGGGGGCCCCCTTGTGAAATTACTTTTACCCTTTAAATTTTACATGAGTGGGCGAGGTGAGATGAGGGGGTGAAGGGATTTTAAGAGAGATGGAGAGTTGGAAAAAAGGAAATAGAGGTCCTGGGCTCGACCCCCTCTAGGACAGTTTTGGGGGCGTTCCCAGCACACTAGAGGATCGGAGTTTTTTGGTTGGGGGACTCCTTGCGCCAAACCTTGCTATAAAGGGGGGCAGTAGGTGAGAGCGCACCACCAGACGAAAACAAAAGTCCCGGGGGGGTTTTGTAGGGCAGGGGCCACAAGAAAAAGGGAAAAAGTTTAGTAGGAGATAAAACACACCCACAGGTCACCCCAGAATGCTGGGCCTCCCTATACGGTTTCCTTGATAGAAGAGCTGCGGGTTGGGGAAGGGTAATGTTCCCCTTTACCGTCAGTATCAAAAAGAAAAAACCTGAAGGGAGTGGCAAAGCAAAAATTTGAAAAAGAGATGATTTAAGATCATTACGTTTTGTGGAGAGGTGAATGCAAAAAGATTCCGGCGCGATTGAGGGTCCCCGGGACCCAGGGGCTCAAGGGGCACTTTTAGGTTCTGTTTTTCTTTATGGTTACCTCTTGGATTGACAAGGGGCTCGTGGGTCTGTGAGTTCCTTTTGGGCTCGGCAGCTTAAAAATGCCCCGTCGCATTTTCCTCGAGTCAGGGGCCGATGAGCTGCGCGGGATAGGCGGGGGTCGGGTCGCCCAAACCCCCTGGACCTGACTCACCGAGCGCGGAACTCGTGCCCCTTGGTCACCACAAACTAATAACAACTACAAAATAATAGTAAAACAATAATAAAAACAATAATAACGTCTTTAAATCATTATTTTTTTCATTATTTTAATTAAATCGTTTTTTACGTAATTATTATGCTAAATAATTATTTTTTTCAATGATACTCCATAAAAAAAATAAAAATGAAAATAATAAAATAATAATATAATAACAATATTAACAATTAGTATTATTTAATTATACATTAATTATTATTGTTATTATTTAATTATAAAATTTTTTTTTTGGCAGTAATATTAATAAATTTAAAATTTAATAATAATATAATAAAAAAATAATAATAATAAAAATATAATAATAATAATAATAATAATAATAAAAATAAAAATAATAATGTAAAAATAATGTAAAAGTAATAATGTAATAAACACAAAAGTTATCCAAATTCTCTTTATTCTCACTTTTATATCATTATTTATGATTTTAAAAGAAAATTTTGGTAATTTTTCTCATTATTACCCCAAAAATTGCCCAAAACATCAAAAGAAAGGAAAAAAACGTCATTTTGGAGTCTGATTTTGCCGCTTTTTTTGACTTTGGGGTTTTTTTTCTTTTTCCTTTTTTATTATTAAGGAACCCAATTTCCCGTTATTATCATCATTATTTTCATGATTATACATTATTATCTTATCATCATCTTATATATTTAAACATTATCCCAAACATTTTCATATTATTGCAATTATTATCATCATTATTGCAAAAATTATCATTTTTATTGCAATTATTGCAGTTTTAATGATATTTTTACATCTTACTAATAACAAAAAAATAATAAAAGAATAACAATAATAATAACAATAATAAGTCTTTATAATCATTTTTATTCATTATTTTTAAATTTAAAATCGTTATTACTGTATTATTACTGTATAAAAATTTTTTTACAATTTACTACAGTAAAAAAAAAATAATGATAATAATAACAAAAATAAAAATTAATAACAAATTATAACAATTGTTTTTAATTATACTTATTTTATTTTTAAATTTTTATTATTACATTATAAATATTTTTTTTGGGAAAATCCATAATTAAAGAATAATAATAAAAAGAAAATAATAAAAAATAAAATAATAAAGATAAAAAAAGATAATAGTAATAATAGTAAAAATCATCAAAAAGTAAACCAAATTTTTCTTTATTCTCATTTTTTTATTTATTTTCTGATTAATAGAATTTTGTAATTTTTTTCATATTACCCCAATAATTGCAATCTCAAAAGAATGGAAAAAACTATTTGGGTTACTCTCAAAAAAGGGTATATTTCGCTAGATTTTTCCGCTTTTTCGAATTTTTGGGGTTTTTTTCTTTTATTTTTTATTATATTGGACCAATTTCCCGTTTTTATATTTATTATTATCATGATTAAAATCATTTATCGTTATCTCATCTTATCATCATTATCATCTTTTATTATCATCATTATTGCAAAATTTTTATCATCATTGTTGCAATTTTTATCATTATTATTTCAATTATTTCAGTTTAATATAATTTTTACATCTTACTAAAATAACTACAATAATAATAGTAATAACAAAAATAATAAATAATAAGTCTTTACAACCATTATTTATACGTATTTTAATTAATATCGTTTTTCTGTAATTTTTACTGTTTTTAAAATTATTTTTACAATTTTATTCCAGTAGAAATAATAATAATGTAATAAAACAAAACAAAATTTAATAACAATATTTAAAATTAGTATTATTTAAAATTTACTTATTTTTATTATTTTTGCTATTATTACAGTTATAATATATTTTTTTGCAATAATACTAATAATTAAGATTAAAAATAATAAAAATAATAATAATAATAATAATAATAATAAAATAATAATAATAATAATAATAAAATAAAAATGATAATAAAATGATAAATAATAATAGTAATAATCATCAAATGTTATCCAAAAATTTTCTTTTTTTACTTTTCACATATGTCATATTAATAGAAATTTTGGGAAATTATATTTTTACCCCAAAAAATTGCCAGAATCATGAAAAGAAAGGAAAAAACGTCATTTTGGAGTTACTTCAAAAGGCTATATTTCGCTAGATTTTCCCCCCTTTTCGACTTTGGGATTTTTTTCTTTTACCTTTTTTTTTTATATAGGGGCACAATTCCTGTTCTTATCATCATTTTTATCATGATTATCATCATTATTTTCGTTATCATCACATTTTCATCTTTTCATCATCATTATTCATTTTTGCAAATTTTTATCACATTATTGCAATTTTTATCATTTTATTGCAAAATTTTTGCAGTTATAATATATATTTTTACATCTATACTAAAAACAATATAATAATAAAGTAATAACATAATAATAACAAAAAAGTCTTTTAATCATTATTTATATATTATTTTAATTAATATCGTTATTACTGTAATTATTACTGTATAATAATTTTTTTACAAATTTTTACTACCAAAAAAATAAAAATAATGATAATAATAAACAAAAAAATATTAATAAAATATTATAAAAATTTGTATTTTTATAATATACTTTTTATTTTTATTGTTATTATTACAGTTAAAAAAAAAATTTTTTGGCAATAATTTAATAATTTAAATAAGATAAAATGATAAAATAAAAATAAAAATAATAATAATAATAATAATAAAAATGAAATGATAAAATAATAGAAAAATATAATAATCACCAATGTTATCCAAATTTCTTTATTTTAATTTTTTCATCATTATTGTCTGATTTAAAGAATTCTGGTAATTATTATCTTATTACCCTAATAATTGCCCGAATCATCAAATGAATGGAAAAAAAAAAGCCATTTTTTAGCTACTCTCAAAAGGCTATATTTCACAAGATTTTTCCGCTTTTTCGACTTTAGGGATTTTTTCTTTTACCTTTTTTTATTATTTGGACACAATCCGGTTTTTTATCATCATTATTATAGATTTTCTCATTTCTATTGTTTATCTCATTATCATCATTATCATCTCTTTTCATATTATTGCAATTTTTTCTCATTATTCAATTATTTATTATTATTCAATTTTTGCAGTTTTTTAAAATAAAAATTTTTTACATCTATACTAATGAAACTACAAAATAATAGTATAAAAATAATAATAATAAAAAAAACGTTTTATAATCCTTTTTTTTCATTATTTTAATTAAAACGTTATTCTTAATTATTTCTGTTATAAAAATTATTTTTACAATTATACTACCCGTAAAAAAATAATAATGATAATAAAAACAAAAATAAATTAATAACAAATTATAAAAATTATATTATATAATTATTTTTACATTTTATTGTTATTATTTCAGTTATAATATTTTTTTTGGCAATAATACAATAATTAAGTAATAAAATAAAATAATAATAAAATAAAAATAAAAAAAAATAAATTTTTATTTATTTTATTTATTATTATTATTATTATAAAAATAAAGAGATAATAATAATGATAATAGTAATAATAGTAATAAACATCAAATGTTATCCCCAAAATTTCTTTTTTCTCACTTTTATCATCATTATTTTCATGTTTAAAAGAATCTGGTAACATTTTCATTATTACCCTAATAATTGCAGAATCATCAAAAAGGAAAAAAAAGTCATTTTGGAGGGTTTCTCTCAAAAAGGGTTATTTCGTAGATTTTGCCCCCTTTTTCGACTTTTGGGGTTTTTTTTTTTACCTTTTTTTTTATATATGGGGCACAATTCCCGTTTTTATATCATATTTTCATATTATCATCATTATTTTCGTTATCATCATCTTATCTCATTATCTCATCTTTTCATCTTATTGCAATTATATCACATTATTGCAATTATTATCATTATTTTGCAATTTTTGCGTTATAAAATTATTTTTACATCATACTAATAAAAACTCCAAAAATAATAGTATAAAAATAATAATCAAAAATAACGTCTTTATAATCATTATTTATATCATTATTTAGTTAATATGTTATTATGTAATTTTTTTACTGTTATAATAATTTTTTTACAATTTTATACCAGTAAAAATTTAAAAAATATAATAATAACAAAATAATTTAAAAACAGTTTAAACAATTTGATTATTATAATTATACTTATTATTATTTTATTTGTTATTTTTCGTTATAATTTTTTTGGCAATAATAAAAATTAAATAAAATAAAAAAATAATAATAATAATAAAAATAATAAAATAATATAATAAAAATAATAAAAATAAAAGATCATAAAAATGATAATAATAAAAGTAATAAAAATCAATGTTTTCCAAATTTTTTTTATTCTCACTTTATATCATTATTGTCATATTTTAAAAGAATTCTGGAATTTTTATCATTATTACCCCAATAATTGCCCCCAATCATCAAATGAATGGAAAAAAAAAATCATTTTTGGGGTCTACTCTCAAAAAGGGTTATTTCGTAGATTTTTCCGCTTTTTTGACTTTTTTGGGGTTTTTTTTTTTTTTCCTTTTTTTTTTTATAATGGGCCAAAATTTTTTTATTTTCATCATTATTATATGATTATCATCATTATTATCGTTTTCATCATCATTATCATCATCATTATCTCATTATTAATTATATCATCTTATTGCAAATATATTATTATTGCAATTATTGCAGTTTTAATATTATTTTTACATCTATACTAATAAAAACTACCTTTTTTTTTTATATATGGACACAAATTCCGTTTTTATCATCATTATTATCATGATTATCATCATTATTATCGTTATATCATATTATATATTTCACATTATCATGACATTATAACGTTTTACAATTATTATCACATTATTGAAAATTTTTATCATTATTATTGCAATTATATCATTAAATATATTTTTACATCTATATAATAACAACACAATAAAAATAGTAAAAAACAAAAAAATAGCAATAATAACGTCTTTATAATCATTTTTTATATCATTATTTTAATTAAAATTTTTATTTTGAAATTTTTACGTTATAAAAATTATATTTCAATTATACACCAGTAAAAATAATAACAAAGATATAATAACAAAAAATATTAATAACAATATTATAACAATTTGTATTATTATAATTTTTGTTATAAATTATTTTTATTATTCAGTTATAATATATTTTTTGGCAAAATACTAATAATTAAAGTAATAATAATTAACATAATAATAATAATAATAATAAAAATTTTAAAATAATAATTATAATTAAAGATAAAAAATAATAAAGAAATAGTAATAATAGTAAAAATCATCAAAAGTTATCCAATTTTTTTTATTCTCACTTTTTCATATTTTTGTCATGATTAATAGAATTCTGGGTAATTATTTTATTATTACCCTAATAATTTCCAGAATATCAAATGAAAGGAAAAAATCTTTTGGAGTCTACTTCAAAAGGCTATATTTCGCTAGATTTTTTCCGCTTTTTGATTTTGGGATTTTTTTTCTTTTACCTTTTTTTATTATATATGGACCAATTCCTTTTTATATCATTATTATCATGATTATCTCATTATTATCGTTACACATCATTACATCATTTTCATATCATTATTGCAAATTTTTATCACATTATTGCAATTTTTATCTTTTTATTGCAATTATTGCAGTTATAATATATATTTTTACACCATAGTAATAACAACTAAAATATAATAGTAATAACAATAAAAATAACAATAATAAAATCTTTTTTTAAACAATTTATATCATTATTTAATTAAAATCGTATCTGTAATTTTTACTGTTATAATAATTTTTTTTTACAATTATACTACCCTAAAAATAATAATAATGAAATAATAAATAAATAATTAATAACAATATTTCAATTGTATTATTTAATTTCATTTATTATTATTATTTTTATTTTTACAGTTATGATATATTTTTTGGCAATAAAAAATAATTAAAATAATAAAAAAAATAATAATAATAATAAAAATAAAAATAATTAATAATAATAATAATAATAATAAAAATATAAAATCATCAAATTTTTTCCAAATTCTCTTTATTCTCATTTTATCATCATTATTGTCATTTTTATTAGAATTCTTGTAATTATTATCATTTTTACCCTAATAATTGCCCCGAATCATAAAAGAATGGAAAAAAAAGTCATTTTTGGTTTTTCTCTCAAAAGGCATATTTCGTAGATTTTTCCCTTTTTGATTTTGGGATTTTTTTTTTTTTTCCTTTTTTTTAAATTATATAGGGAAAAATTCTGTTATTATCTCATTATTTTCATGATTTTCAAATTATCGTTATCATCATTTATCATCTTTTATCATATTACATCCTTATTGCAATTATTATCATAATTTTTCAATTATTATCATTTTTATTGCAATTTTTGCAGTTAAATATATATTTTTCATCTTATAATAACAACTACAATAATAATATAAAAACAATAAAAAAAAATAATAAGTCTTTAAATCATTATTTAATCATTATTTAATTAATATCGATTAGTATTATTACTGTTATAAAAATTTTTTTACAATTATACTACCATAAAAATAATAATAATGATAAAAACAATAATAATTAAAACATTTTTAACCAAAAAATTTTTTATAAATTTACTTATTTTTTATTATTATTGTTTTATTACAGTTATAATATTTTTTGGGGAATAACACAAAAATTAAAGTAAAAAAATAATAAAAAATAATAATAATAATAAAAAATTATAATAATAAAAATAATAATGATAATAAAAATAAAAAAAAAAATAATAATAAGATAATGATAATAGTAAAAATAGTAATAATCATAAATGTTTCCAAATTTTCTTTTTTCTACTTTTATCATCATTTTGTCATGATTAATAGAAATTTTGGTAATTTTTTCATTATTACCCCCAATAATTGCCCGAATAAACAAAAGAATGGGAAAAAAAGTCATTTTGGGTTTCTCTCAAAAAACCTATATTTCGCTAGATTTTGCCGCTTTTTCGACTTTTGGGGTTTTTTTCTTTTACCCCTTTTTTTTTTTTTATATAGGCACAATTCCTGTTATTATCATCATTTTATTGATTTTCATCATTATTATCGTTTCATCACTTTCATCATTTTCACAATTATCATCATATTGGAAATTATCATCATTTTTTTCAATTATTTTATTTTATTGCAATTATTGCATATAATAATATTTTTACATCTATACTAATAACAACTACAAAAAAAAAAGAAAAACAAAATAAAAAAATAATAACGTCTTTATAATCATTATTTATACCATTATTTTTAAATTTAATTCGTTATTTCTGAATTATTACTGTAATAATAATTATTTTTACATTTTTTACTACCCGTAAAAATAAAAATAATGTAAAAAATAACAATAAAAATATCAAAAAACAATTTTAACAATTAGTATTATTATAATTTTATATTATTATTTTTTATTTCAGGTTTTAAAATATTTTTTGGGGAAAAATATAATTAAAGTAATAATAACAATAGTAATAATAATAATAAAATAATAATAAAATAAAATAATGATAAAAATAATGATAAAAGTAATAATAGTAAATAAACATCAAAAGTTATCCAAATTTTTTATTCTCACTTTTTCATCATTATTGTCATGATAAATAGAATTCTAGTAATTTTTATCATTATTACCCTAATAATTTCCAGAATCATCAAATGAATAAAAAAACGCAATTTGGAGTTTTCTCCCCAAAAAGGGTATATTTCCCCAGATTTTTTTGGGGGGCCCCTTTTTGACTTTTGGGATTTTTTTTTTTTTTACCTTTTTTATTATATATGGACACAATTCCTGTTTTTCATCTTTTATCATGATTATCATCATTTTTATCGTTTCATCATCATTATCATCATTACATCATTACACATCATTATCTCATTATTGCAAAAATTTCATCATTATTGCAATTATTATCATTATTATTGCAATTTTTGAGTTATTATATATATTTTTACATCTATACTAATAACAACTACAAATAATATTTAAAAACAATAATAAAAACAAAAATAACGCTTTTAAATATTTATTTATATCATTATTTTAATTAATAGTTATTTCTGTAATTTTTTGTGTTATAATAATTTTTTTACAATTTTTAAATACTAGTAAAAATAAAAATAATGATAATAATAACAATAAAATATTAATAACAATATTAAAAAAAATTAGTATTATTTTTAATTATACTTTTTATCATTTTTTTTGTTATTTTTTTAGTTATAAAATATTTTTTGGGGAATAATAATAATAATTAAATAATAAAAATAATAAAATAATATAATAATAAAAAATAATAATAATAATAAAAAAATAATAATAAAAAATAATAATAATAATAAGATAAAAACAATGATAATATAATAAAGGTAAATCAAATATTATCCCAAATTTTTTTTATTTTCACTTTTATCATCATTATTGTCTGATTTAAAAGAATTCTGGGAATTATTTTATTATTACCTAATAATTGCCATAACATCAAATGAAGGAAAAAAAAATCATTTTTGGGGTCTACTTCAAAAAGGATATTTCGCTAAATTTTTTCCCCTTTTTGACTTTTGGGGTTTTTTTTTTTTTACTTTTTTTATTTTATAGGAACAATTCCTTTATTATCTCATTATTATCATGATTATATCATTTTTATCGGGATATATCATTATCTCATTTTTCTCATTTTCTCATCATTATCATCATTATTTCAATTTTTATCATCCATTTTGCAATTTTTACTTATTATTGCAATTATTGCAGTTTTAATATTATTTTTTAAACTTACTAATAACAACTACAAAATAAAAGTAATAACAATAAAATAAAAATAATAAGTCTTTAAACATTATTTATTCTTATTTTAATTAAAATCTTTTTACGTAATTTTTAGTGTTAAATAATTATTTTTTTCAATTATACTACCAGTAAAAAAAATAATAATGATAAAATAACAATAATAATATTTAAAAACAATATTATAACAATTAGTATTATTATAATTATATTTTTTATTTTATTGTTTATTAAAAATTTAAAATTGTTTTTGGGAATAATACTAATAATTAAAGTAATAATAATAATAAAAAATAATAAAAATAATAGTAATAAAAAAATAAATAATAAAATAATAATAATAATAATAAAATTAATGATAAAAATAAGTTAATAGTAATAATTAAGAATCATCAAATTTTTTCAAAATTTTCTTTTTTCTACTTTTATCATCATTATTGTCTGTTAAAAGAATTTGGTAATTATTATATTATACCCTAATAATTGCCCAGAATCATCAAATGAAAGGAAAAAACGTCATTTTGGGGTCTTTTTCAAAAGGTATATTTCGCTAAAAATTTTTCCGTTTTTCGACTTTTTGGGGTTTTTTTTTTTTTTCCTTTTTGTTTTTATATATGGAACAATTCCTGTTATTATCATCATTATTATCAGATTATATATTTTTACGTTATCATTATCATTTTCATCATTATCATATCTTTCATATTTTTCAATTATCATATATGCAATTTACTATTTTGCAATTATTGCAGTTAATATTATTTTTACATCATATAATAACAACTACAATAATAATGTAATAACAATAATAATAACAATAATAACGTCTTTTTAAACATTATTTTTATCTTTTTTTAATAATTCGTAATTACTGTAATTATTACGCTATAATAATTTTTTTTACAAAATTTTTATACCCTAAAAAATAAAAATATAAAATAACAATAAAAATAAATATAATAATAACAGTAATATATTAATAAAAATATTTAACAATTAGATTATTTTAAATTTTACTTATTATTATTATTATTGTTTTTTTTACAGTTATAATTTTTTTGGCAATAATACAATAATAAAGTTTAAAAATAAAAAATAATAATAATAATAAAAATAAAAAAAATAATAAAAAATAAAAATAATAATAATAAAAATAAAAATAATAATAATAAAAAAAATAAAAAAATAGAATAATCATCAAAAGTTTTCCAAATTCTCTTTATTCTCACTTTTTTCATCATTATTGCATGATTAAAGAATTTGGAATTTTTTTATTATTACCTAAAAATTTCCAGAATCATCAAAGAATGGAAAAAACGTCTTTTTAGTTACCTTAAAGGGATATTTTTGCAAATTTTTCTGCTTTTTTGACTTTTTGGGGTTTATTTTCTTTTACCTTTTTTATTATATATGGACACAATTTCCGTTTTATCACATTTTTTTTATCATGATTATCTCTTATTATCGTTACATCTATTATCACATTATCATCATTATCCAATCATATCCTTATTCAATTATTATCATCATTATTGCAATTATTTAATTATTATTGCAATTATTGCAGTTATAATATATATTTTTCTCTATACTAAAAACAACTA
>NW_023663410.1:0-2500 GCF_015228065.2 Penaeus monodon
AAAAATGATATCGACTAAGTAATAGCATGCTGAGCTGGGCGATGATGAGATTGGGGTTACTTAAACTGAGGATGATAAAGATCGAGGATCACCGTCAGAAGGGTAAAGAATGATGAAAGGAAGATAAGGAATTATGAGATTTAAAAGAGAAGTACTCCAGAAATTGGAAATATAGAATATATAGATAGATAGATAGATAGATAGATAGATATAAAAGGATTATAAAGACTTAAGAAACAGTGAATATATATTCGAAATATTAGTGATTTTAGTTAACGTGAAGAAAAGCAAGACCAAGCAAAGATCGGATGTATTTTAATTTTGGGAACTATATCAAAATTGTTAGGAAAATGCAGTAAGTATAAAAGGTAAAGCAGAGGAAATAGATAAATTTAGAAAATACTTTCATATCTACTGCATCCTATGAAGAAATTCTAATAATTAATTTAGTATAAGGTATACGACAAAAAGGAATCGCATTATTCGTGTTACGCAATACGCGTGTAGCACAAGGAGAATTATTTGTTGGAAACGTAGTTTTATATAATCATTTTGGAATTTAAAATATGAAGCTCGTGGAGCGACATTAATATCTCTAGTTAAAGCTATCTCAGTTGAGAATTAACTAATGCCGAAAAGAAAAAGAAAAAATCAATAACATAACGCTCTAGCATTTCTTTCGCTCCTGCACGTGTATGAAGCAGACTCATCACTTTAACTGCCCGGTTTATTGGACGCTGTTCCAGGATGCTATAGCAATAAAGTCTGCAAGACTGTAAACCTGCACTAACAAATAAAAAAAATATGTATATATACTGTTTCTATTGCCGATAGTGTTTCTACTTTTCTTCTTCTGTTTTAATTAATATGGATATCATGATTATTGCGATTATAAAGTATGTTGTTAACGTGAGTGTATCGGGACCGGGTAATATCAAAATCATATATATATATATATATATATATATATATATATATATATATATATATATATATATATATATATATATATATATATATATATATATAAACACACACACACACACACACACACACACACAAAACACACCACACAACACACACACACACACACACACACACACATATATATATATCATCATCAATAACGGTATGCTCTTCTTCTCTGTCCGTAAATACGTAGTACTCGTCTGTAACACCACATTTCAAAACTATTGATCTTTTCTTGTCTATCTACTTCAGCACCCAACACTCAGAACCATATGATGCAATTGGGAAAACAAATGAGTTCAATAACCTCAGCTTTGTCCGTAAGGTAATGCTTCGGTCTTTCCAGATGTTATTGAGAGCAATTGTGGCGTTTTTGGCAATGGTAATTCTTCTTTTTATCTCCGGTGAATCATCATATGTATTAGTTAAAACAGCTCCAAGATAAGTGAACTCTTTCACATTTTCCACAATCATTCCATTGATTGTAACATGTTCATCATTGTTCATTGCCGGTTATCTTTGAATCTTCATGATCTTAGTTTTCTTGGCATTAAGAAACAACCCAGCCTTTTCGCTTGCTTCTGTAACTTTACTAGTAGTTGTTGTAGTTCAGTGATACTGCTGGCAATCAAAACTATATCATCGGCGTACCTCAGATTTGATATTTTGTATCCTCCAACATCCACAGTTCCTTCAAAATTCTCTAGAGCACCTCTCATAATTTTTTTCAGAATATATATTAAAGAGGTGCGGAGACAGAATGCAAACCTGTCGCACTCCTTGTTTGACTTCGAACCATTCTGTTAACCCATAAGTGGTTCTTACAGCTGCTTGTTGTTGGTCATACATGGCTTTTATTAGTTGGATGATGTGTTTTTGGAAACTTCATATCATACATGGCTTTTATTCCAGTAGGATGATCGTGATCAACAGTATCAAAAGCTTTCACATAATCGATGAAACACAGGTATAGGTCTTTTTGATGTTCTCCGTTTTTCTCTATGATCAATTTTAAATTTAGAATCTGGTTTCTGGTACCTTTTCCAGGGCGAAAACCTGCTTGTTCGTCTGAAATTTCCTCTCTTAACTTCAACTTCAGTTCTTTCAGCAATAATTTTCAACAAAATTTTGCTGCTGTGACTTATTAATGCAATTGTCCTGTTATTGTTGCATTGGAGTGCGTCACCTTTTTTAGGTATGGGAGTAAAGACTGATTTTACCCAGTCATCTGGCCATTTTCTTTCATTCCATATTTTTGTACAGAGTTTGTAGAAGAAGTATTCAACACTTTCGCCAGCATTCTTAATTAGTTCTGCTGTTATTTCATCTATTCCGGGGCTCTTGTTATTCTTTACTTCTTTTATGGCTTTTATAACTTCGTCTAGCAGTGGCGGTGGTTCATCTTCGTTGTCATTGAGTCTAATTAATGTTGCTGTTAGATCTTTATTCTTTTTGTATAGGTTGGAACAATATTGATTCCATCTATCTTTGACTTCTTTTTCATCACATAAAACAAGTCCATCTTCAGTTT
>NW_023663410.1:12500-14956 GCF_015228065.2 Penaeus monodon
AAAAAGGTAAAGATTTTATTGAATTCTGTAGTACAAATAATCTAGTTATAGCCAATACATTGTTCCAACACCACCCAAGACACTTGTACACGTGGTTTTCACCAGACAAAAGAACACGCAACCAAATTGACTACATTGTGCTGAACCAAAATGGAAAAGTTGCATAAAAAATGACAAGACAAGACCTGGTGCCGACTGCAACAGTGACCACCAACTACTAACTATCGACTTTAAAATTAGACTCAAAAAGATGGAGCGTCCAACACCACCTCTAAAGCTCGACTACAAATTCTTGATAACAATTACAGAATTACAGTGTCAAACAAATTTGAAATACTCAATCAATATGAAGATGATAAAACACCAAATGAGTTGTGGGAAGAAGGAAAAGAACTCCTGCTGAGCACTGCTTAAGAAACTATCGCCAAAAAGAAAAAGACAAATTCCCCCTGGATATCTGAAAAAACACTAAGTGAAATTGAAACAAGAAGATGCCTAAAATAAAAGGTATCAATAATCCAGTTGAAAAAGTAATTTACAAAAAACAAAATACAAAAATTCAAAGATTATTGCGACAAGATAAGGAAAAATATTTAAATGAACATTGCCAGAGAATTGAAAACTGTTCTATCAATAAGACAACTAAAGAACTCTACCAAGGAGTACGAAACATCACACGAAAATTTAAACCTACAATGGACCCTATCAAAACTGAAGATGGACTTGTTTTATGTGATGAAAAGAAGTCAAGATAGATGTGAATCAATATTGTTCCAACCTATACAAAAGAATAAAGATCTAACAGCAACATTAATTAGACTCAATGACAACGAAGATGAACCACCGCCACTGCTAGACGAAGTTATAAAAGCCATAAAAGAAGTAAAGATAACAAGAGCCCCGGAATAGATGAAATAACAGCAGAACTAATTAAGAATGCTGGCGAAAGTGTTGAATACTTCTTCTACAAACTCTGTACAAAAATATGGAATGAAAGAAATGGCCAGATGACTGGTAAAATCAGTCTTTACTCCCATACCTAAAAAAGGTGACGCACTCCAATGCAACAATAACAGGACAATTGCATTAATAAGTCACAGCAGCAAAATTTTGTTGAAAATTATTGCTGAAAGACTGAAGTTGAAGTTAAGAGAGGAAATTGCAGACGAACAAGCAGGTTTTCGCACTGGAAAAGGTACCAGAAACCAGATTCTAAATTTAAAATTGATCATAGAGATAAACAGAGAACATCAAAAAGACCTATACCTGTGTTTCATCGATTATGTGAAAGCTTTTGATACTGTTGATCACGATATCCTCTGGAATAAATGTACGATATGAAGTTTCCAAACACATCATCCAACTAATAAAAGCCATGTATGACCAACAACAAGCAGCTGTAAGAACCACTTATGGTTAACAGAATGGTTCGAAGTCAAACAAGGAGTGCGACAGGGTTGCATTCTGTCTCCGCACCTCTTTAATATATATTCTGAAACAATTATGAGAGGTGCTCTAGAGAATTTTGAAGGAACTGTGGATGTTGGAGGATACAAAATATCAAATCTGAGGTACGCCGATGATATAGTTTTGATTGCCAGCAGTATCACTGAACTACAACAACTACTAGATAAAGTTACAGAAGCAAGCGAAAAGGCTGGCTTGTTTCTTAATGCCAAGAAAACTAAGATCATGAAGATTCAAAGATAACCGGCAATGAACAATGATGAACATGTTACAATCAATGGAATGATTGTGGAAAATGTGAAAGAGTTCACTTATCTTGGAGCTGTTTTAACTAATACATATGATGATTCACCGGAGATAAAAAGAAGAATTACCATTGCCAAAAACGCCACAATTGCTCTCAATAACATCTGGAAAGACCGAAGCATTACCTTACGGACAAAGCTGAGGTTATTGAACTCATTAGTTTTCCCAATTGCATCATATGGTTCTGAGTGTTGGGTGCTGAAGTAGATAGACAAGAAAAAGATCAATAGTTTTGAAATGTGGTGTTACAGACGAGTACTACGTATTGACTGGACAGAGAAGAAGAGCATACCGTTATTGATGATGATATATATATATGTGTGTGTGTGTGTGTGTGTGTGTGTGTGTGTGTGTGTGTGTGTGTGTGTGTGTGTGTGTGTGTGTGTGTGTGTGTATATATATAATATATATATATATATATATATATAAAAATACGAATGAGTAAAAATATATATATATATATATATATATATATATATATATATATATTTTGATATTACCCGTCCCGATCACTCACGTTAACACATACTTTATAATCGCAATAATCTGATATCCATATATTAAACAGAGAAGAAAGTAGAAACCTATCGGCAATAGAAACAATGTATACATATTTTTTATTTGTTATGCGGTTTCAGTCTGCAGACTTATTGCATAGCATCCTGACGCTCCATACGCTAATA
>NW_023663411.1:0-14956 GCF_015228065.2 Penaeus monodon
TTTTTTATATAAAATTTGAAAATATTAATTTTTAAATAATTTTTAGGGAAATTTAGTTTTTATAAAAATTTTTAATATTTTAAATAGTAAATTATTTTAAAAAAAATTTTTTTTAAAAAAACAAAAAAAAAAAAAAGGGGGGGGGGGGGAACATACCAAACCAAACCACAACCCCACAAAAAACCAAAAAAAAAAAACCCCCCCCCCCCAAAAAAAACACAAAAACCACACCCCCCACAAAAAAATATATATATTTATATAATTATTATATATAATTTATTTTTAATATTTTAATAAAAATTCATCAAACCCCGGGGGGAAAACCAAAATTTAAGACCATGGTTTTCCAAAACCCAAAACCTTTAAAATGAGGGTTTGCCCCCACAGCCCTTCAGGGATCCTTTCAGCATTTTCCCGATGTCAGGGGGACACGGAACCCTCCCCCGGGAAAAATTGCAAAAAAAATTGCCTTTACAGCAAAAAAACCGAATTGGATTTAAGATTCGTTTGGGGACAGCCCTTTGAAACCAGTAGTCTATAGCGTTTAAAGGTTTAGTTCTGGGGTGATGCCCCCCCCACACACACAAACACCCCACAGAAAATATAAAACCCATATATAAATAAAAATATTATATATAAAAAATATTTTAAATTTCTTTTATATATATTATTTTTATATATGATTTTTGTGTGGTGTGTGTGGGTGTATGTGTGTGTTGGGGTGGGTGGGTGTGTGTGTGGGTAATATATATACACATTAGGGGTTATTGTATTAATATATTTTAAAATTATTACATATAACATATGTACACACCCCCAAATGCACATTTCACACACATTAAAATTTTAAAATTATATATAATAATTTTATATTATATATATATATATTATTATTTTATAATATATTTTTATCCCATGCATATATATATATATAATTTTAAAATTTTAATATATATATATATAATAGTAGAAAAGATAGATAGATAGATAGTAGATGGGATAAAATATAGTTTATAGCCAGATAGATTTATGGGACGCATAGATACAAGCATATATATCCTTAAAATTATATAATTTTACATAATTTTTTATATTTGTACATGTATACAATATATGCTTAATAATAAAATATATTATATATATCTAAATATATATTATAAATATTAAATATATAATATAAAAATAATATATACCGCATAAAAAACACAAAAACACACACACACACGGCGCGCGCAAATATATATAATATTTTTTTTCTTCTTCTTCTTTAAAACGAAATCCCAAAAGGAAGTGGGGTTTTCCCCTGTGTACAATTTGGACGTGCCCCAAACGTGACTAATCAACTTTTGAAAAGGGCGGTTAAATAAAGTTGAAATTGCCGAAGATTTTTTTAATGTCCCAAAGACCCTTTGGGAAAAAGGAAGATATCAGAAATGAAATAACATTTTTAATCCAGCTTTTTCTAGACGGAAGGTTTTTTAAATTTTTGATGAAAAAAAAAGAAAAAAAAAAAAAGTTAATTTTCCTCAATAAAGTAGCCTACGAGTCAGACCAAGACCCGACCAGTAAATTTTGTAAAAAATATTTCAGCAGTTTTCGTTTGGGGGGTGTTTTTAAATATATATATAATTATATATATATATTAAATTATAATTTTAATATATATATATAATTATATTTATATCTATATATATTATATATATATATAATTTTTAATTAATAGTTCTTTTAATTTTTAAAATATATTATAAAATTAATATATATTAAAAATATATATAATTATGGAATTTTTGTTGATATATAATATATACAAACAAAATAGAAAAAATGGGTGTGCTTTATTAATCCCTATACATTTGTTATAAAAAATTTTATAAATATATATATATATAAATATATTAAAATTACATATATTAAATTATATACCTATTATATTTAAATTAATATTTTTTTTTAAACCCCAAAAACCCCACACAGGCCCCAAAACATAAAACATTATTTCCCTAGTATGTGCATGTGTGGGGCCCTATGTATTTTATATATAAAATATTATAAATATATATAATATTATATAACCCTATATATTTTATTGTGTGTGTGTGTGTGTGGGGTGTTATGTGTGTTGTGGGTGGGGTTGGTGGGTTTTGTGCATACCCCCAATAATACACATACCCCCCCACACACACAAACACACCCCAAATAACACACACACCCCCCCCCCCACACACACACCCACACACACACCCCCCAAAAATACACACTACCCCACAAACACACACACCCAAAACACACACCGCACCACAAAAACACGCGCACACACCCACACACACAACACACCCACCCAAACCCACACACATAAAATATATATATATATATATGTATATATATATTATATATATAAATATATACAAATGTTTTAATAATATACTATATAATATAGTGTGTGTGGGGTGTGTGTGTGTGTGGTGTGTGTGGTGTGTGTGTGGTGTGGATACACACACACCCCACCACACACCACACACACACACACACAACACATAAAATATATAAACACACCAAAACACACACACCCCAAAAACACACCCCCACACACCCACAAAACACACACACCCCCCACACACCACACATAACACAAACACACACACAAACACACAAAAACACACCCCAAAACACCCCAAAACCACACCCCACAAATAATTAATAATTATATATATAATAATATATAATATTTTAAAATATATATATGGTATATATTTTTAATATATATATATTATAGTATTTATTATATATATATTTTAATAAAATTAGGAATATTAATATATATATTGAATATTATGTATATAATTATATATAATATATATATTTTAACATACACACACACACACACTTTAAGACACACACACACACACAAATATTTATATTTTATATAAAATAGTGATTATAAAAATTTTATATATATAAAATCTAAATAAAATATACTAATATTATAAAACTAGATATATTTTAAAAAATGGGGAAATTTTGTTTTTATCCCATACACACAACACACACACCCAAAATAAGAAATATATATATAATATTTTAAATATTATATAAAATTATATATTTTAATATAAATATAGTAATATATATATATATTTTAAAAATATATATATATATATGTATAATATATATTTATATATTTTATTATTTTTTTTTTAAAATTTATATTTCCATATAATAAAATTATATTTTATATATTAATATATAATATTTTATATATATTATTATATATATATATAAAATGTGTGTGTGTTTGGGGTTTGGGGTGTGTGTGTTGGTGTGTTGTATGTTTTGGTGGTGTGTTTGTGTGGGTTTTTTTGGGCATAGAAAACCCCACACATATGTCAAAATATACCGTTATATATAAAACATAATATATTTTTAAAAATTTATTAATTTTAAAAAAATAAAAATATATTATTTTTTATATGTGGGGTGTGGGTATAGATGGTTTGTAGATAGAAAAGTAGATGGGATTAAATCTATTTATTTTATGATTTTTAATGTGTGGGGTGGTGTGTGTGTGTGTTTGTGGTCTGTCTGCCCTGTGTGTGTCCATTTTAACATTTATTATTTTAAAATATAAATATATAATAATATATTATATATAATAAATTTTAATAATTATAATATATATATATATATATAAAATATAATAAATAATTATAAATAAAATATAATATTTTGAAAATTTTAAAAAAAAATTTTTTTTAAATTTTATAACCAAACATATATATATGAATTTTATATATATATATATTATTAATATATATATTATAAATATAATATATATTATTATATATAAAAAACACACATTTGCTTTAAAAAATATGTGTGTTGTTTTTTTTCCCTTTCTTTCTTTTCTCCCTTCAGGGGTCCCCAAAACGGAATTTTCCGCATTTTTTCTTTACACGGGGATCCCCTTCCTCCCATCAACTCTCTACATTTACCCGGGGTTTTGGGGGTGGCCCAACGGGGCTTCCACGGGTTTGTAGTTTCCTTTTGTCTGTAGGCAAGGGGGGGTTTTGTGTACACACACAAAACCCCACCCCACGCACGACTCACACACACATCCACAACACACCCCACACACACAAACACCCCCACACCACAACCCTTAAAATTACTTTATTTATATATATAAAAAATATTATATATATATATATATATATATATCTACATATAATATAAAATATATATATATATATATATATATAAAATGCAGATTAGGCAGAATTGTACATATATATCAAATCCCACACACCCCCAACACACCCCACAAAACACCCCAACACACAAACACACACAAAACAAAACACACACCACCAATATATATAAAAAAATATATTTTTTTTAATATATATATAATATATATATAAAATTTAAAGGGTTATTTTATATATATTATATATATTATAAAATAATATATTAATCCACAAATTTTAATGTGTGTAATATAGGTTTGTATATATATATAGGGTTTGGATAATATTTTATATAATATATTTTAAAATATATATATATATATATATATTTAATATATTATATAAATTTATTATTTTTAATATCATATATTTTAATAATATGTGTGGGGTGTGGGGTGGGTGTGTGTGGTGTGGGTGTTTTTGTGGTGTTTTGTGTGTGTGTGTTGTGTGTGTGTTTGGGGTATATATAAAAATATTTTAATTTTTATATATATTTTATAATTATATATATATTTTTAAAAAAGGGAATAAAATATATATTTTTAGGGGTTTAATTCTACCCCCCCATCCAAAACAACATACTCACCGCACTTTACTTTCCCTTAAAAACCCCACACACACACACATATAAATATATATATTATATAATTTTATATATATATTTAATATAAGACGGAGAGAGAGAGAGAGAGAGAGAGAGAGAGAGAGAGAGAAAAGAGAGAGAGAGAGAAAAAAATAGATAGAAAAATGGGATAGAAGATAGATTTTTAATTTCTTTTGTGTGTGGTGTGGTTTTGTTGTATGTGTGTTTGTTTGGGGGTGGGGGGGGGGGTTTGCGTGTGTGAGAGATTTTTGGTTTTTCAGCCAAATGTAATTATTTATATGTATATAGAAATTTAAAATATTTCTATCCTGACCATGAGGGGGAAGATATTTTTGGTTCATATTCATTTTTCCGAAGCCAAGAAATGGCCCTAGCTAAATTTAATGGCTCGTAAAACTACAATTTACCCCCTTTTAAAACCCGCATGGAGTTGCGTGAAATTTGGATTTAGTCACTTCCTTTACCTTTTAGTTTGCCTTCAGTAATCAGGGTGGGGGAAAAGGGAACCAAACCCTCCGGCTTCAGGTTTAAAGAATTGTCTATAGGGGCAAATCAAACTTTACAATGTTTATTTTTTTCATATTTTTTGGTTTGTATTGTACCCCACTGTGTTTCCCTTTTTCTATTTGGCCCCCTTGCCTTGGGGGCCACGGGAATATTTAACGATGGGGAAGGGGTTTTAAACCCCCTTGGAAAAATATAAAGTTTTTCCAAAATTCGGAAAATACGTTGTGTGGGGGTGTGTGTGTGTTTGTGTCTAATAAAATTATATAAATATAATATATATCTAATAAATTATATATATATATATATATATATTATAATATTATAAATATTAATAATCCATATATGTATAATAATTTTGTATAAAATAAATTTTTATAATTATTTATAAAATATATTAAAATATATATAATTAAAAAAAATTTTTATTATTTTAAAAATAATATTTATTACATAAAATTTTTTATTTGTGGTTTGTGTTTGGGTGTCTATATGTGTGTATGCCGGGTCTATCTATATTATTTTATATTATAATAAAATTAAATTTTATATATATAATATATTTTATATATTTTAAATATGGTTTTGTGGTGGGTGGGGGAAAATAAAAAATTTAATAAAATTAATAATATATAATATATAAAAAAATTAATATTAATATATGTGGTGTGTGTTTTTGGTGTGTTGTGTTTGGGTGTGTGTGGGGGTTACGGAATGAAATATATATATCTTTTAAAGAATAATATATTTTATATTATTTTATATAAATATAAATATATAATAATAATATATATTATATAAAATGCATATATATATATAAAATTTTAAATATATATATTAAAATTTTATATATATATAATATAAAAATTTTAATGTAAATATATTTTATATATTTTATAAATCCCAATTTTTAAAATTTTATATATATATATATTTCTATATAATATATAACATATATGTAGTTGTGTGTTGTGTGGGTGTGTGTGGGTGTGGGGGTTGTGGGGGTGGTGTGGGGTGGTGTATGTGTGTGGGGTTTTGTGGGTTGTACAAAATTGTGTTATGTCTGTGGGGTTTATGTTATTTTTATTATATATTTTAAAATTTAATTATATATATATTTTTTAAAAAGGAAACTTTTGGGTGTGTTTTGGTGTGTGTGTGTGTGTTGGGGTTGTGTGTGGGTTTTGTGTGGGTTTTTGTGTTGGGGAAATTTTGGGGGTATGTCTGTAAATTATAATTTAAATATTTTTATAATATAAAATATAATATATAATTTTGGGGGTTATATTACCTATTTTTAATATATATATATTTTAAAATTTATTTTTTATTTAAAGGGTTGTGTGTGTGTGTGGGGGTTCCTATTTATATAAAAATTATAATATAAATATATTAATATTAATAATATATAAAACAATATAGGGTTGTGTGTTTTTTTGTGTGGGGGTGTTGTGGGTGTTGGTGTGTGGGGTGTGTGTTGTGTGGGGGATGTTTGTGTGGTGGGTGTGTGTGTTTTGTGTTTATGTTGTGTGGGTGTGGTGTGGTGTTTTGTGTTTTTTTTGGGGTGTGTGTGGGTGTTTGTTTTATTTTAATATATATTATTATATATTTATTTTTTAAAAATTGTTTTGTGTGTGTGTGGTGGGGTGTGGGGTGGGGGTTTTGTGTGTTGTGTTTTGTGTGTGTGTTTTGGTGTAGGGTTTATTGGGTTAATATTGTATTAATAAATTTAAAAATTTTCCTAGTTTTTAATTTATATATTATTCATATATTTATTATTTTTATTATTTTAATTTGTTGTCTATTTTTTTCCCTTTTTTTTTTTAATTTTTTTATATATTATATATTTTATATATTATTTTTGTTTGTTATATATACCCCATATTTTAATTAATTTTTTATAATGTTAGTTTATATATTTTAAAATTATTTTTATAAAAATATTATTTATTTGTGTTGTGTGTATGTGTGTGAGTATGTGTGTTTGGTTTTGGTGTGGTGTGGGGTTGTGTTTTTTGGGGGCGGTTTTTTGGGGCGTTTTTTATTTGTTTTTATATATACATATATATGTATTTTTATTTATATAAAACATATATTACTTTAATGTATTATTTTAAAATCTCAATATATAATTTGAAAAAACCGAAAAAAAAAAATATATAATTTTTTCGTTTTGTTTATACTTTTTTCACTTTTTTTCATTGTAGTACGGATAAATCAAAAAACCTTTAAAGTATAGCATGAGAAAAAGGGGTAATGTTTAGTGCTTAAAAATAAATAATTTTTTTAACTTTTTGCATATTAAAAAGTACATGAATAAAGGTTCCAAAAAAGAGGACGGAAATACGTTGAAAGGTGTTTCCTGGTGCATGGGTTTTCAGGGTTTATGTACATGTTTCAACCGCAATATGATGTAAAATGCTCAGGATCAATAAAATTCATGTGCAAAGCATAAAAGTATCAATGAAAAATTTTTCAGGATATATCTACCCCTGTAGATTAGTATAGATAAAAAAATACTAGTAGGGATATGCAAATATCATGTATGACGTTGCAAAAAAAGCTTAGCTTTAAAATCAGCGTTAATTTAAACCCTTTGGCATAAGCTGAGGAAAAAAAATCTAAATACCGCGCGCGGCGCGCCCTGCGTTCGTGGGTGTGTGGGGTTTTATTTTCCTTCTGTTATTTTTTATTTAAGTGCGGGTTTTCCATAATCATTTTGGGAAAAACTTTTTCCCTTTTCGGGAAATTATGAACTTCAGCCATGGTAAAAAAATCGTGACTGATAAAAATTTATTGAAATTTTCTACAAAAATTTTGTAAAAAACCCTTTCTTTTCCATGGGCGTCTTTCCAATGCACACAGATATTTAAAGCTTTCCACCCGGTAAAGCAAAAGGGGACCAGAGATTTATTGTTTTAAACCCGGTTTGCTTTTTCGTGAGCTGCATTGGCTCTTTTGGGCTTTTTTCATTTGTGTTTATTGGTTTCCCTTTTGTCTCTGGGAACTGTTCACTGGGGAAAAAAGGTTACAGATCGATGATTATTTTCTAACCTCTGCAGATGTATTGCATTTGTTTCTTTATTATGCACGCATTTTAAATATATAAAATTTTAATATTATATATTATATAAATATAAAAATATATATAAATTTTATATTTAAAATCATACCCTTATCATATATAATATTTAATATATATATAAAATTTTTTATATAAAATATATACTATATTTTAATGTGGGTGTGGTTTGTGTTGTGTTGTGTTTTAAAAAATTTTTTATTTTTATTATTTTAAATTATTTAATATTAATTTTATATACATTATATTTATATATGGGGTGTTTGGGTGTGTTTGTGTGTGTGTGTGTTTTGTGTGTGTATGGATATATTTTTTATTGTTGTGTTGGGGTGGGTTTTTAATTTTGAATGTGTATGCCCCCCATGACTAAAGCACTTTTTTAGGACATTAAGGGGAACAAATTTAGAAATTTTAAATTCAATTTATTAAGTAAATTGAGGGCAACCGGGTCTTACTTTTGTCTATCAACCAAACTTGCTTTCACTTTGTTAAAAGTAGCGATGGTCATCGTGATCTGGCCCCCGGGGGCCCGCTGCTGCCTTTCAGGGGTTTTACAGACGGAAAAAAACCCCGCCCTTTGGGGGGGCCACGCGGGCGTGTCACCGACGGGGGCAGGGGCGGGCCATAGGGGGAGAGCGGGGTTTTTGGGCGGCGGGCGTGCCCCACCTTCCTGCCCCCGCCCGGGGTGGGGGGTGATGGTGGCGGGGATTAAAAAAACGATACCCGCCCCCCGGCAGCCAGCTGAGGTTTTTTGCCCGGGGAAGGGAAAGGGTTGCGGGGAGGGCTACCTCGTAGGTATCGGATACCTGGGTGAGGGGACCGTCGAAAGCCCCGGGACGGGGGCTGCCACAGGTCCTGTCCACTTCCGCTGGGTTTAAGGGGGGGCCGACCCCGCCCTAGCCCCCCCGTAGGGGCCTGCCCGTTTTAGCCGGGGCACACACCCCGCACTCCAAAATTACCTAAAGGGTCATAATTGTTAAACAGACATTCCCCCGGAAGGGGTTGGGTCTGTGTGCCTTTTCAAACATTATCATCCCCAATCAAAGGTCAATCGAAAAAATTACTTCCTTGTTAAAATTCTCCTTTTTTTTGGTGTGTAATGTGTACAAATATATATAAAAATATTATAATTTTATATATAATATAAAATATATATATGTTTTTGTGGTTTTGTGTTTTGGGGTTTTTGTGTGTGTTGTGTTTGTTTTGTAATGTATATATTTTAAAATATGGATGTAAAGGGTTTTAATATTTGTATGTAAAAATTTAATATATTATAAAAATATTATTATATATTTTAATATATATAATTATATGTATTGATATGGTATGCATTGTATTTTATAATATGCGGGTTTTGTTCTTTTTAGCATGTTATAAGAATATATTATATATATTTTTGAAAATTTTATTCTAAATTTTTTAAAAATACTTTAACAAAGGGAAACATACCTGGAATCCCCGAATAAAAAAATCTAAATATGACAATACTTCTATCAGGGGACATAAACAATAAATTTTACGCATATCCTCCCCACACAAATACGTCCGCATTATGAAAAAAAATTCTGATAGACTGAAAAGGCAAATAGAAGAGCCATAGTACTTGAAAACCCCTAAAAAAAAATTTTACCGAGCCCTCATGTTTTTCCTGCGTCTGGGCGTGAGCCAAAATGACCCAATGGGACCTTTTGCACTTTTATAGCCCCTCCTTTAGCGTGGTCCCGTGGGCCCTGGCATGTCCCCGGACCCCTTTTAGGGTGAATTTTTTAAAATTCTCGCTCAAAAAAACTGTTTTCCAAATGTCTTTTTTGGGTTTGTGATATTGGAGCGACAAATGCGGGTTTCCCGGGGCCCCCATGAATTTGTTTTTCAACCCTCGTCCGAAAATGGGATTTTAAATTCAAAATACTGGTGTTTTTCATGGGAAATATAAAGATCACCATGTTCTGCAAAAAGGTGCATGCGTGTTTTTGTGTGGGTGGTGGTGGGTTTTGTGTGCGTACAAAAACCCACACGGGATACATGAATATACAAAAATGTATAATGTACACACACACCCAAACCTATGTGGGTATGTATATAAATATTATATAATATTTATATATAATAATATATATAATAATATATTATATGTATGTAAAGCATTATTTTTATGTGAAATGGGGTGTGGGCTGTATATACAACGAGTGTGTTTTGTGTGTGGGGTTTTTTGGAAGTTTTATATATTTATTATATAATTATTATATATATTATATATATTTGTTTTTTTTAATATACTATATAATATATATATAGGGATATATATATAAATTTATATGTGTTGTATGTATAACACCCCCACACACCCCACAAACACACAAAACCCCCACACACACACTAACGCAAAACACACCCACCCAAAACAACCCCACACACAACCCACACCACACCCCACACACCCACACACACAAAACAACACACCACAAAAAACACACGCAAACACACGCATACCCCACAAATTTATCAATAGATAAAAAAGGGTAGATAAATAATAGAAACATATATAATTTTAAAATATACATTTTATATACAAAATTAAATTTTAGATGGATAGATGTAGATATGATAGATGGGATATTTATAGTAAAAATATAGATACGGGGGTGCGTGTGTGTGAAATATCTTGCAAATTTCAATTTAAATTTTTGGCTCCAGATCGCATTCGAAAACCCCAGTGTTTTTTTTTTAGGAGACTTTTGGGAAAAATTCTTTTAAAAAGGGGGCTGGATGAAAAACAAATGAAATTTGGGGATGCGGAAATTTTTTCTTTAGAAAAGCGTAAATTCATGAATAAAGAACATAAAAAAAACCATGTTATGTGACTGATTTTCCCCTTTAAATTTATAGAAAAAAAAAAAGAAAAAAAAGGGTTAAAAATTTATGACCTTTTTTTATCTTTCCGGAGGCTTTAGGTTTCTCTTAAAAATTAAAGTTATTAGTTTGTATTTTTACTGAAATTTTTTTTAATACATTTGTAAAAAACGTTTTCCGGAGATTTGGAAAAAAGAAGGTCTTCCCAAAAATTTTTTTATTATTTACGTTTTTGATTTCATTGTCTCCAGCACTGGGGCCCGACGCATGGCAAGATAATGCAAAAATACACTTACACATAAATACATACACACCACGCACGCACACTTACAACACACACCAAAACACACATCCAAAACACCCCACACAATAAAAAACCCCAAAAACCCCAAAAACATTTCACCCCCCACATTTAATTTTTTTTTTAACGAAAGGGGGTTTATTTCTTTTTTTAATTCCTGTCCTTATGCATAAAATTTCCCCTTCCCCTTTTTTAAATTTCCCCGAAGCAAAAAAGGAAAATTTTGTGAGAAAAAGAAATATTGTAAGGGGTGGAAAAAAAAATTATGAATTTTCAAAAACAAATTAGTAAATTTTACGTCCCAAAATCATGTTAGAGACAGTTTGGGAATAAGTTTTGTAAAATGACAAGACCTTTCATGAGAAAATATGTATGTATACACCACCACACACACACAACACACACACAACAAACACAAAACACCACCCCACACACACCTAATATATATTTTAATATATATTATATATTAATATAAAATAGAACTATATATAAATATTCCATATATTCATAATAGTATATATGGGTTTTATAGGTTTTAATATAATATAATTTTATATATATTATATAATATTAGTATAATTCATATGATTTATATAAAGTATTAAAGATATATATAATTTTAATTTATATATATATATATATATTTATTTTTTTTGTGGTGTGTGTGTGGGTGGTTTTGTGTGTGTTTGTGTGTCTATATGGTGTGTTTTATATGTGGGGATGTTTAGATTTCATATATGTATGTTATATGGGATATATAAAATATATTTAATTTTTTATTTATATATTTAAAATTTTTAAAAAAAAAATAACCTTTATATATAGTGTGTAAAATTTTAATTTTGGGGTGTTTGTAATATTATTTTTCAATATGGAGGTTTTAAAATGTTTTATATATTTTAAAATATATATATATAATATATATATAATTTTTAAAATATTTATATTGTGTGGGGTGGTGTGTGGTAAAATGTGTGGGTTTTATAATGCTATTCTATAGTATGATAATTTTGTTTAAACTAAAATATATTATATATTTTAAAATATATAAAATTTTATATATATATATATATTTATTCTACAAAATCTTTTTTATGAACTATTTCACCGGGTAAATTTAAAAAGAAAATTTTCCTTGTCATGGGTGATTTTAATGCTAAAATTGGTTTTAGGGGAAAAGATAGGAAAAGGGTGTTGGGCCGCAAATCTTTGGGGGGGGGAAAGAATGTTGGGGAAAAAACTTTTAGATTTGGGGTAAAGAAAAAATCTGGTAAACAAAAACCCCTAGTTTTAATGAAAAACCCCAAAACGGCGAATACATGGATTTTTTTCTGGAATAGAGCCCGAAACCCCAAACAAAATATGTTATGATCAGTTCAAGGGTATCAGAACGCAATCAAAACTCCCCAGCCTATCCGGGGGCAGATCAAAAATTTTTACCACAACCCGGTTTTAAAATAATAAAAATGGATACTGCCCCTCCAAAAAACCGAAGAAACGAAGGGCCCCCCAAAAAAAAACGCGTTTCAGACCAACGGGAGGTGCGAGAAAACCCTTTTTAAAAAGAGTTTTTTTTTGTTTTTTTTTTTTTTTTTTTGGGGGGGGGTCTGGAGGCCCTAAAAAATGGGGCCCTCGTTTGGGGCCTTCATAAAAAAAAATCCCAAACAGCCGCCCCTAAGGGCTCCCGACAGAAAGAAAAAAAAAGAACCCCTCAAGGGTTCACCCAGATCCTAATTTGGGGAAAAGTAAATTTCAGGGACAGAACAAACCCTGCAAGTGAAACCCATAAAAAAGCTTTTCAAAGGAGAATAAAAAGAAAGCCCCCGGGGAATGGCTGCAGGGGAATGTAAAAATAGGAATCTTTCTGAAACCCCAAAAAGGTGTTTTTAAAGGATTTAAAAAAGACCTGGGGCAGCGATCCTTTTTTTCATCAAATGGATCAAAACAGGGAGAAAGGCCATATTTTCCCGGGGAAACCCAGGATGCCAATGCTGTTAAAGAGTATTTTCAGAACTTTTTGACGATGAAAGGCCAGAAGTTTTTCCCCCCGTCACATCTGGCCCCACCAATTCTGAAGTCAAAATTTCCCAACAGAAAATGGAATCCGGGAAAACGCTCCTGACGGTTCACCAAAAATCTCAGGCCCTTAGAAAAAGGTTTTTTCTCATCGGGAACTTCCTAAGTATCTATAAACGGCCAATTGCCTAAAAAATTATAAATCATTATCATTGCCCTACCCAAAGGCCCTAAGAACCTTGAGTGCTCACATATCGCATACTAGTCTAATGTCGATAGTTTTAAAATTCTGCTGAATTCTCCTGATGAGGAAAGAGAGACTGTGAAAACGCTTATTTCAGCAATCACATTATTTATTGATGATCTAGCCTACCGATGCGTTGCGTTACTGTTTTAACTGTTTTTTGTATTTACGTTGCAAATTCGTAATTTACAGTAGGGGGAAAAACCTATACACACACACCAATTTATTTATTATATAAAATATTCAGAGGAGGGGGAAACAAGAAATGTGTACGTACGGATTTTTTTTTATATACAAAAATGTCCAGGGGAAACTATAGTGACGTGATTGCAAAACTATGAACAAAAATTAGGCCCAGGATACCATATACTGCGCAGCCAGCGAAAAAAGATAAAAGCCACCGATCTTTTGAACCATCCCAGTGGCTATACTCATTTTGGGGTATTTTTGGGGGTTGGGGGATTTGGGCATCCGCCTTTTGGCTCCCAAAGTGCCCCTTAGTATTTCAACTGACCAATCCCAGAAAAATACTCCAAAGTCCGTTAAACCAACCCCACCCCCAACCCCTTCTATTGCATTCATACCGTTCCAAAATAGTTTTTTAATCCCAAAAGGAACTTGATGTCTAACGAAAAAAACCGGAAAAGAGTCAATGGTTACTCTAACCCTTCTGCGATCACCGTTGAGTGCTCCAAACTGGGGCCCTCAACATTTGATTCGGAAAGGAAGACTTCCACAATACCGTTTTAACTCTCGTTCCCGGGGTGCAGAGCCATTTTCCCGGTTCCCCGGGAAAAGCATTCTGCCTTGAAAAAACAGGGGCCTTCATACCAACATTAAAACCCAAAGGGGCATTAGCTAACCCTTTGAGGCACGAAGCGTAATGATCAATGTTTGTGCTTGGTGATCGATGCGATCGCAACCTGACTGAAGAGGGGCTATCTACAAAGCGTTTACCACCATCCCCCACCCGGTAAACTCAAGGGTTCTTAGGAGTCCCCATGATGATAGTAACCTTAAACTCAAATTCCCGGGAAAGACCCCCCCAATTGGGGAAAAAAAAAAAAACCGGGCCAGAAATGCCCGGGCTCCGGGGGGGAAACTT
>NW_023663412.1:7500-10000 GCF_015228065.2 Penaeus monodon
TATAGATATATATATGATATAGAGTAGATATATAGATACAGAATATATACATAGATTATATATATGAGAAGATAGAGATATAGATATATATATATAGAGAATATATGTATAGATGTATATAAATGAGAGGTAGTTAGAAAACATAGATTCATATATATAAAGATAGGTATGATAGAGATGAGAATTAGTGAGTGGTGATATTATTTTTTTTTTTTGTAGTATACTATTAGTATAGTTCGACTTGTGAGGAACCTACGTTAGATGAGAGGGTAGATAATTATGAATATATTATTGTTAGTGGAAAATAGAAAATAGAAAAAAGTGGGAGAACACGGGTGAAGTGGGTACAAGAACTAGAGGTAAGTATATGAGTTTCATAGAAAACGTAGAGATAAAGATGTTTGATGAGGAGAGTTAAATATATATCATGGAGTAATAGAGAAGTTATAGATTCTGATTAGTCTTAGATTGTAGGTAGTGAGAAGAGGAGAGTAAGAAGGATAAGGGAAAGTTTAGAGATAGGGACTAGGTTGAGGTGAGGGGGGGGGGGAGGAAGGATTAGAGGGATAGTTGATAGGATTATAGAGGAGAACGGAGGGGGAAGATCTAGATCAGTCTAGAGGCAGAGAGATGAGAGTTTTGGGTCTGAGAAATTCCATAGAGTATATAGATATAGGAGATATTGGTAATAAGATTTTAATATATGGAGCCCCACCCCACTATAAGATATATGAGATATTATACTAACAGAAGTAATATATATTATAGATACACTAGTGATAGATCTGCATGGGATGATTTACTGAGTTTTATGAAGTGGTTTTTAGACTAGATTGATATTAAGAGCCTTACTTATAGTGTATATAAGAGTTAGATAGAGAATACCCTTATATAACTAGCAATATTAATATTGCAACCAATTCTTTCTAACAGTAGTTTGGTGTTAGATATTATAATGTTAGAGTAGCAAACTAATATAAATATGTGTTAAAAGTAATATAGTATATATATTATATAGTATAGAGAAGATATTAATAACCGGAAATAATAAGGTGAGTTATTTGTTTTTAATTACGAAAAACTGTACAATTGTGTCGTTAACTAATAAGATATTTTAACTTAGGTTCGTGCATGTTAGATAGAAGATATAGTAGGTGAGATAATAGATTTTTATTATATATATACGTATATTAGATGAGCATCGATAAATATAGTAGTATGTCATTAGTGTATAGATAGAGGAAAGATATATTATATACCCCACACCCTTATTCATATATCCACTATGAATGAGTATAAATGATAAATATAGTTTTGCGTAAGGAGTCGTGTGGATATTATATAATTATTATGACATAAGGAACAACTCAGCCATACCACAACTAAATTACTACACGCACCAAACCACACACATAGTTAAAAACACTTCAAAAACAACACAAAACTGAAACAACAACAACTACCACAACACTACTACAACGAAACATCACATCGAGACACACCAGATTTATAGATTAATTATATATATAGTTAATCTATTTATAAAAAAAAAAAAATAATTATATATATTAGTAAAAGATAGATATGATATATATAACTATATATATAAGGTTTATTAAAACAAATATTACCATATGTATTTATATATTATATTTTTTTAATGTTAAAATATATAATAAATATTATTATAAATATAATTATAGTAGACGATAAATTATTGATGTACGATTATATTATATATTCATATAAATATATTCTATGATAATAATTATATGTCGAATTTGAATGCCCCGAAATTGGATTTGGTGGCATTGTCTGCCACAACAAGCGTTCCCAACTTCCCCACAAAGTTAGGAGAAAAAAATTGAAATTGGTTTGGAAAAAAATTGTCCAAAGTGTTAAACCAACAACCTCAAAGGTAAGCCAAGAGCCAACACTTTAATTATTTTGGTAACGGTTTGTAAAATTACGGGACTTTTGAATTTACGTGTGTAGTTCTGTTTATGGTTTGTTTTTTTTTTTTTTTTTTCCGATCTTTTTTTAGGGACCCGCGTCTTATACCATACGTTTTTTTTCCCCCGATTTTTTACGTTCGATTTTTGTTTTTTTGTTTCCATTATTTTTTCCAAGGTTTTTTTTTTTTTTAAACTTTGACCTACGACTATTATTGCCTGGGGGGCTCTTACAATATTTTTTTTGTTTTAAAATATTATTATATAGAGTATAATATATTATTATTATATATATCATATACATATATATTATATATAATATATATATATATATATATGATATATATGCAACATATGATAAATAAAATATATATATTATCTACCTTCGATAGTATTCTATATATATCTAATTATATATATAATATTATATATTAATGCCATATGGGCATATATATATATTTATATATTATTATATATATATATATATAATGTATATATATATATATTTATATATAATATTATATATATATATATGTATATTATTATAT
>NW_023663413.1:0-14953 GCF_015228065.2 Penaeus monodon
AACAACAACAACAACAACTAATAATATTCAACAACAAAACAACAACAACTAATAATATTCAACAACAACAACAAAAATAATATTCAAAAACCCAACAACAACAAAAAAAATAATATTCAACAAAAAACAACAAACTAATAATATTCAAACAACAAAAACAACCTAATAATATCAACAACAACAACAACAATAATAATATTCCCAACAACAACAACAACAAACAAACAACAACCCAGCCCAGAAACAGTCTCGGAAAATACCACTCATAAGCTTCTTTGGGACATGAATATTAAATGTGATCATACCATGAAGCAAGAAGGCCTGATATTGTCATTATTGGTAAGGTATAGAAATTGCAAAATTTATTGATGTTGCCATCCCTGGAGACAAGAGAATAGATGAAAAAGAGAAAAAAAAAATTGAAAAAATCACGACATAAAACGGGAAACCCAAAGGATTTTGGAGTCTTCGAAAAGTTTCTGTGGTACCTGGTATTGTAGGAGGCCTTGGAAGTGTAACACAATATTTTGAGAAATTTATAAACAAATTGGAATAGAGCTAAAGATCCACCTGCACAAAAAACAAAACAAAAAAAAAAAAACATTATTAGGACATCCAGGGATATTGAGGAGAGTATTAGAGTACTGAGTAGGAACAAACGGGGAACCTTTGTTTTGGTAAAAATCAGCTTACCGCTTTACACGTCGGTTTACAATCTACCAGTGACTTGAACAGCAAATTTACATAAAAAAAATAATAATGATAATAATAATAATAATAATAATATAATAATTAATTTGATGCTGTATTAATGATAATGGTACAAATTAGATAAGAATAATAAGGGGTGATAATAATGAAAATGATATAATAATCCCAATACTAATATATTAACTATTGCTACTGGTATTGTAGTGACGACTTACCTTAACCACTTGCCAATTAGGTCATTAGCGCTGCCACCACCTTTTTAGTAAGTCCAGGAACAGTTTAATGTTTTGAAGGAAAAAGACGTCTAGAAGAGTGTAAGTAGCAAGAAAGGAAAGCATGTGTGCAAGAAAAGGAAAAATGACCTAATCAACAAGGGTTTGGGGGTTTGGTAACGTGTTAAATCTCCGAGGGGAGTGCGTGTCAGCCTTAAGGGGTGATAGAAAGTGGTCAATTCCTTGTCACCAGGTAGCCAAGCATGAAATCATATGTCTCGTAAAAAGGGGTAATTAAAAAAAAAGAGGGATTTCATTAGAGTCTTTTAAAACATTATTGGTTCGTAAAAAATAACAGTAAAACCCTTAAAATAAAACCAACACAAAATTAAAAAATACAAAAAAAAAATAAAACGGAACCTAAGACACCAAAAAAAAAAAAAAAAGCACTCTGTTAAAACTATAAAAAAAGGAAAAACTTCAAATTCCACCTTACTGCCGTTAAAACCACTGTCCTTGCGACCGCAGGGGAAAAAAAACAAACAAAACAAGTCACGTCTCCGCTTTCCGCCGGGTCTACATCGGCCCCTAGGTAGACGTGATCAACTAAACCAGACCCCCTGCTGAGATCCGCTCGGTCCCCGGGCTATATATAGCCGACCCCAGCAAGGATCTTAGCTAATGGCTAGTAACTAGCCCGGGGAAAGAGCTAAACTATTCCCCCCTCCCTAGATGGGCGGGGCAGTTCTTCACCCATTGAAAACAGGTTTTTAACCCCAAGTGAATATACACAACCCCTCAATCCCCATTAAAAAAAAAATACAAGAAATTGTTAAGAAAATGTTTAAAAGAAGAAACTTTAATTAACCTTTAAAAGTAAAAAGGGGGCTTAAAAAAGGAATAGAAAAAGAAAATGGTGATGGTTCCTCTTAGTTAAGATAAAAATAAACTTTATCTTGCAATAAAACAATTAAATAATAAAAATATACATAAAAACCGGAGAAGGCAACTCAGCACGTGTGGTTATGGGGGTATTTCCCATTTTCTTTCCAGGGGAACTCAATCTTTTCTTGCTCCGGCGCGTACGGTGCCGTATGGGTCCTACAGTATCACTGATATAATAACGTAATGAAAATGATAACGATATTATAAATTTTAATAGTAATAATAATGGTAATAATAATAGTAGTAAGAATAATGGTAATAACAATAGTAATAATAATAATGCTAATAACATAAAATAAAATAATATCAATTCTGATACTAGTAGTTTAAAAATTAAGGTACTAATTATGACAAGAAAATAAGAGTGTTAATAATGATAATGATTATAATAGTATGATAATAATAATCAAATAATAATAAAATAATAATTTATTATTATTATTATTATGATTATTATTATTATTATAAGAACAACAATAACAATAGTGATAATGGTGTATAATACTAATAATATTAATACAACAATACTAATAGTAATAGTAAATTTTAAAAAAACCATATAAATTTCTATTGTTTAATTCAGTGCCTCAGTTTCAAAACACAGAAAGTACAAATGTGTGGATGGGCGAGAGTCAACAGATAGACGAAGATAGTGTGAGATTCCCCAAATTCACAGATAGGGAATTGGGTGTCTAGTTAAGCGATGGAACTGTAGTTTAATGTACGGGTAACACAAATAACTGATGAATAAAATTGTGTTGAATAATGGTGTGTGGATAAGTCGGTTGATGAATTGTGAAAGTATCATCGGTTTGGTGTATTGCCCCAAGGCATTCTGCCGCAATAACAAGTAGTTAATGGAGTCATCAACTGAATTCCTGTAAAATGAAAGGCTTCGGGACAAGTTTTTGATTTTCGAAAACCTGCGTTCAAAACCGTTGTTAATCCCAAAAAGAGAAACATTTTCCAGTGCGTATGGGGCGTTAGTTTCGTGTAAAAATACACGATCCAAAAGCAAACTGCACCAACTATAAATGCCCGGTCATTGCACTGAGTCAGAAAAAATAAACCTATAGATCTGCCGTCTTGTGTGCAGCGTTTTCAAACCCGGCCGAGACCTTCCAAGTAGCATAAAAAATTAAGGGTGCCTAAAAACAACAACAACAAAACGCTGTTAATGGCATAATTAAAATTAAAAACTGAACTCGTGCTATGGATTTTTTCTTTTTATGGCATGCAACTCCCATGCATGTGTTGTGTGTGTGGTGTGTGTGTGTGTGTGTGTGTGTGTGGTGTGTTGTGTGTGTGTGTGTGTGTGTATACACATACATATATATAAATACACACATATGTGAACATACATATATATATATATATAAAATTATATATATAATATTTTAATATATATTGAACATTAATATATATTTTAATTTTATATATATATATTTTTATATATATATTATAATGTATATGTATACATAGACACATGCGTGGATATATGTGTATGGGTGATATACACTATTATATATAATATATATATATATATATATTATATTATATATATTATATATTATATATATATATATTTTGGTGGTTTGTGTGTGTGTGTGTTTATGTATGCATGTATGTATGTATGTATGCACAACACACACAAAACCAAACCACACAACACCACACCACACACACCACACACACAATAAATACAACACGCACGCACACCACACACGCACGCACGCACGCACGCACAACACCAAAACCACACACACACACACACACACACCACATATGTGTGAGTGTGTGTGTGTGTGTGTGTTTTCTTTTTTTTTTTTTTACAGAAGTTTTCGCCGTTTTATTTGTCCTTCGCTTTGTTTTATTTTGATGAATTTCATATTTTTTTCAATAGTTATTTTCCAGTCTCCTCAAAACCTCCTAATCGTCGGAAAGGTTCACTGTTTATCAAGGTGCGTCCCAGGAATGTGGGATGATTTCACCTGAAGGATGGTTTGCACTTGACGCTGGTGCGCATTTACTCTAAAATAAGAAAATGAATATAGATGCAGGTGCTAGTTTTGACTATTGATATATTTGCTAGCCCTGTTTTTTTCTTGCTCGTTTTCTCTCTCTGTATAAGTATATTAACTGTCTTAAATAGAGAGTATGCATAGGTTACATGCAAAAAAACAAGGCTTACCGAAACCTTGACGGTGATTTGCATTGGAAATTTCGAATTGACAATGCGGCCACTAGTATACAAATTTTAAATTGTGCGAAACACCCAGAGTTTTTGAAAGGAAACATTAAAGTTTGTAAATACGTAAAATAAATATTTGTGAATTGATACTTTTTATTAGGGAAGAGAGGGTCATTAATTAAGGGACTTCAAATGAAAATTACCAAAACCAATATAATCTGAAATAGAACATTCCACTTGGGTTATGGAGAAGATTTTAGCCGCTACAGCCCTCCCGAATCCGTTTCCTATAATTCTTGAAATATAATAAGGCAAACTGGTGCTTGAGATTTTAGGAATTCAAGTTGCAATTTACAGATACAAAAAACGGATATGAAGCGACTGGGAATATGAATTTTAGGCCTTAAAAAAACTAACTGGATTACGTTGAGACTTTAAACGTGGAAGATGTTATCTTTACTTTTAATTATTATATCATGCATCTGTCAGTCCAATTTACGCAAAATACCATTATATATTTTTTCATCTCTCCATTCAGTTTTACTAAATTCATAGTATTTTCGAATCCATGTTTCAATTTAGTGATACTTCTTTCTGTCTTGTAACGTGGCCCATGAGGCGCTGTCTTTATTGTCAAAGCGGCTGGTCATTCCGTGCGCGGCCTTTCGCTGCCCCCGAAGCGTCGTCGCGCCAAACTCGACTAAATTTTGCTAAAAAGCGGGACGTGATGTTTTTTTTCTTGCGATTGTTATATTATGTATATTATATATGATATATAAAATATATTAATATATATATATATATATATATGCCTTGGATTTTTTTTGCTGAATCATCAATTCATTCATCCTTTTAACCCCTCCTTGTTTTATCAAGCATCATATTTTTTTTTTTTTTTTTTTTTTTTTTTTTTGCCTTGTTTTTGTGTTTAGATTCTTAATTGTAATACATTTTCTATAGTTAATACTAAAGAATGTCTAATACTGAAGAAAAAACTGGAAAATCACCCGAACCCTCGAGTGCTCCGATTCACCGGCTCCCACTGTTATTCTAATCAGCTGACCGGTAAAAACTGGACTTACATGTTGTTAGATTCTTAAAACTTAAATACAGCATTTTTATAGCCTCTTATCGACATTCATTGCAGTTTTTCTTTTCATGAAACTGGGGCCCGGGGTATAAGAGCCATCAGACGGAGTGAAGAAAAACGTTTTTTAAATGTATTTATTAAGTCTGAAAAGAAATCTTAATAATAATTAAAAAAAAAACTAAATAATATAAATAGAATTTAGAATGTTTCTCCGCTGGTAAAATATTTTTTACATATAAACACTATTGCAGTTAAATTCATTTGTATGGCATGGTATACTAGCAATATGAATGGTACAGAAAAAAATGCTTATTAATGAATTAATTTTTCTAGTGTAAGCCATGGATATAAAGTTCATAGAGCTATGGGCCCTTTTATGACCTCTCAGGGTAGCGAGGTCCAGCATTTTATTTTTCATTCATTGTCGATGGCATTCTCCTTTGAACAGTTGATATACATATGCTATATATGTACACACACACACACACCACGCACACACACACCACACACACCCCACACGCACACACACAAAACAACACACACCACACACACACACAACACACACACCACACAAAACACCCCCACACACACACACACACACACATTCAAACAAACAAACAAACAAACCCCATAGAGTATTTATGGATAGAAGATAGATGTATTCTTAATTTCCCGACATAGATTCCCGTTTGTCTTTTACTGCTTGCTGATGTATGAGCTGAAACTTCCTAATCCAATAGTAGGACCAAATTTTCATTTATATTTAACCGGACATTTATTGGAGGAAAACAGTTTTTATGCAGCATGTATAACGGGAGACTTTGTTACCATAAATAGATTTTGTCTTTATCTACAAGGTAATGGAAAAAAACAACAGGTAGTTTCAATTGCTACGAGAAAATTACGCAGACCGCACAAAAATCAAATTCTTTTATCTCTATCCATCAAACAAAGCCAGCTTGATAACTGGGTCTTATCAACAGGGCTAAACAAAATTTCAAAATATTCCTTTATTTTCACTAAAAACCTCTATATCTGACACTCTAAGAAAGATGGTTTTTCATTTTTTGATACTGAACGATCGCTCAGACAAGCCTTAAATAAGAGTCCGATACAATTTACCAGCAAGATATTAATAAAGGGAATACTTTTATACATCGGCCAAACAGTTATGTTATAAAAATAAATCTACTGAATTTCATTAACATGCAATAGTTAAGAATAAACTATTCACTTCCACACACATCTGGGAACTTGGAGGGACACCAGGGTTTCCCCCGTGCATGAGCATTGTCAGCGAAACAAACATAGAATTCACAGTAAATGAATAAACCCTTTGTTTCTGCATTAAAAAATGTATGGATTGGATGGGAAACCAAAACTAAACGAGTGTTTAATATCAACTGACAAAGAAATGATCCACTCATACTGCAAATGGTCCCTTATTAGGGTACCCCCAGTTTCATCTTTTGTTCTTCCAGTATTATTGATGAAAAATATGAGGGCGTGTCCGTTTTTCGTTTTTTCCGTTTATTGTTTAACAACCCTTGAATAACATTTTAAAATACTTTAAATCTGTATCAAAAATATTTTATGAAAGATTTTACATTTTTAATTTCAGGGTTTTAAAGTTAAGGGGTGGCGAAGTTCGTGTATTCTATGTTTTTTTCATGTTTATTGCTGCGAAAAACCTTTTTTTTTAAAATTCACCGATTTTTTCTTTTTGGACAGTTTTTAGGGTTTGATTTAATATTTATTGCTTTATGCTGTATAAAGGATTTTGAGGAACCTTTATTCAAATGCACATAAATAAATGTGTGTGTGTGTAGTCTGGGTGTGTGGGTGGGTGGGTGTTGTGTGTGTGTTTGTGTGTGTGTGTGTGTGTGTGTGTGTGTGTATTTTTGGGGGTTGTCGTGGTGCGTGCGGCGGCGTGCGTGCGTGTGTGTGTTGTGTGTGTGTAATGTATGTGGTTTGGTGGTGTGTGTGTAGGTTTTCTGTTGTGGGGTGTTGTGTGTGGTGTGTGGGTGTATGTGGGTGTGTGTGTATGTTGTGTGTGGGGGTTGTGTGTATGGGGTGGTGTGTGTTTGTGGTTTTGGGTTTTGTGTGTGTGTGTGTGAACAGCGCACGTTGGCAAAGAAAAAGAGAGAGAGAAAAAAAAATTTAAAAAGGTTTTTTTCACAGTTTGGAGCAGGTAGCTGGCCGGAGTTTCGTCTTGATCCCGTAGAATAACCACGTAAAAGTCCGGCGGGAAAGGAGAACAATATTTTTCCCAGACTCGCGGGACAACACCCGGGGCAGGAGGGCCAGGCGAATAAAGTTGTGGGTTAGTGCGTTCTTGTCGAATAAATCCAGGAAAATGTTCGCACGTCCCTCTACGTCAGATTGAATACGCTGCGGCTCATTTTTGAACTTTGGTTAATCTTTAGAGATTAAAAATACAAGTGAAAATGAAGTTACTGACTGCCAAAAATTTTTTTTTCCCTACTTTAAACTTTCTGAATACCAAGCATCGCAAAAAAGACAAGGATATTTTGTGTTTTAGACCAGGGAAAACAGAATGTTTTAAAATCTAGTGCGCATTTGGCGCCCCAAAAACCTAGGCACCCCATCAGCAATGTTTTCATTAAACTGTAAATTGTGAGGATAGTCATGAGCGTCCCCCCCAAAGATAGTTAAAAATAAAATTCAAAATCAATGCACGAAACAGTGAAAAAATCTTATTTTTGAATTACTGCTTTTTGTGAAAATCCTTTTAAAGCAAATAATTAAATGGGAATTTATTGAAAATTGCTTCTCCAGAAATGGTTTTTAGCCAGAGGTCAAAGCGAGAGACAGGTGTCGAGAAAAAAATATCCTTTTCTCCCAAAATGGCCCCTCATTATCATGAGAAAGAAATAGCGAAAAGTTTTTCAAAATCACAAAAATAATGGACTATAGGGGATGATAAGACAAATTTGGTGGTAATTTTGCAAATAAAAAATTAATAATTTTGGAACCCTTGTATTGATGAGATCAAAAATACAAAGGTATCAATGAAGTGAACATGGGAAAAATTATAATGATAACATAATAGGTATGAAAATGACAAGAAAAAGTTAAAAACCACACAACACACACCACACACAAAAAAAAACACACACCCCCCCACACACCACACACACACACACACAATATATTATTATATATATTATATATTAAAAATATAATAATATATATATATATATATACGCATAAATTGTCGTGTTGTGTGGTATAATTACATATAATATATTATAATATTTTTATAATTATATATATATAAATATATATATAATATAATATAATAAATATGTATATTAATATAATATATAAATATATATATATATAATATATATATATAAATATTCTATACCCATACAATTAACTACATATATATATAAATATATATTTTATATATATATTATATATATATATATATTATTATTAAAATAAAAAAAAAAAAAAACGACACACACCATCCACACAACACACACACACACAACCACCTTATATATATTTTTATAATTATATATATATAATAATTCTATATAATAATTTGTGTGTTGTGTGTGTGGTTGTTGTGGTGAGTGGTGTGTGTTGTGGTGTGTGTGTGTGTGTGTGGATGTGTGTTTTGCATTAATTACACACACACCACAACAAACACACACACAAATTAATATTTTTAATATAAATATATATATATATTTTTTATATATATATATTATGTATTATAATATATATATATAATATATATATTAATTTAATAAATAATATATGTTTTGGGTGTTGTTGGTGTGTTTGGGTTGTGTTTTTGTTGTGTGCGTGTGGGGTGGTTTGAAACTTTACCGCGATGGTCAATGGATAGAGCAATGGGCTCCGACCTAGTGGCAATTCCCCGCTACAGCATTGAAAAAGCCGGGATTATAATTATATATATATATAATATAATATATATTATATATAATATATATATATATATTATATAATATACATTATGGGTGGGGTGCTTCTGCATGGTGTATGAAGCGATGGTGTGGTAGCCAATAGTGTTAAGTGCTTGAATGCCTTCTCGCTTGCACTTCCACCCTGGTAGCCAGTGGAAAAAGGGAGCGTTCTGCAAGTCTCCCTGCCGGGCACGCCTTCCATTTTAAGCTTCTGCAGGCCTCCTCGTGGCCACCCAGGGAACTGGTCCCTTGCGGCCCCAGGCAAAATTTGTGGGGATTCGGAGCAGGGGGGCCCCCCAGAGGTAGGAGTTTATGGCCCCCGGCGTGGGGACACGCTTGGCTTTTGTACCAACTCCTGCCCCCTCCACCCTGGGTAATGGGGGGCCGGGGGGAGGTGGGCCTGCCAGTCCTCCTCCCCCAGAATGCCCCTCTGGCAACGCCCGATAAATGGAAATGGGGGGGAGGGGTGTTGTCCCTCCCACCCAGCAAGTAAGGCGGGTTTGGGGCCCCGCTGGGAGGGCCAAATGTCGGGGTGGGGATTGGAACGAGAGTTATCGTCCTCCCTTGCCCCCCGGGGCGGGCGCCAACCCCCATGAAGCTTGTGGGGGAAAGCCCTCGGGAACCCACAGGGGATGGGGCGGTCCCACCCCTGCCGACCCCTTTATCTGGGGCGGTTGGTGGCGGGGGCGGAGGGGGGTGGCGTGCACCCGGTGCCCCCCTGAGGCTTAAGCCCCGGCGTGTTTTTCCGGGTAGGCGTTGGAACATCGGTCCTTGGGGGCAGGGAGGGGTTTACCTCTGCTATCGCGGGAATTGAAGGACGGGAGTTGAGGTGGTGCCCTCCAAGGTGAGAAGACCTGGTGGGGCACGATCAGGTGGGTGTTAACTACTACTGGTGGGCCGCAGCGATGGTCCCACCTCCAGGGGTCCAAAAGCATCTCCAGTGCTTCAGCCTCGGTAGTCGGGTGAAAGGTTGATGAGCGTATTGGTGAGACTGAAGCATGCTTTTGGCTCTTGCCCCTTTTGCTGATCCTCCACCGATGTACATAAAACCGATGTGAAAGAGGCGTTCTACGCCAAACTCGCATCGTGGCAGGTTTCCCCCCGGCGGAATTTTCGTTTTTTTCGGGCAATTCAATGCGATACCGGCTGTGACCGGTGGTACGAGACGTTTGTGGGCCCCCCATGGCCGGGAGTGATCCCAGCAGCGAGAATAGCCCCCTTCTCGGGACTTTGCTGGTTTCCCAAAAAAAATGAGGATTTGGGCCTGGTCCCAGCGCCCAAAACCCGCATTGCTGGTTTGGGTTTACAGCGATAGGGAAATGGGGCCAAGGAGATCGCCCATTCTGTCAGCACGCGATGAGGATCCCCAGAACTGCGGGTTTTTCCCGGAGTGCGAGTTCTGTGGGCCCGACCATAGGCGCTTGTGGTACCCTGGGGTCCACTTCAAAACTCCCCGCCCCTCCAGTGGCCCCCCAAAGGTGTTTCACTTGGACGACTAAGGGGAGGAGGGGGTTTCCCCGTTTTTTCGCCACGGCAGCTTGCCGATTTCAGAAACCAGAAAACCTGAGGACCCGGCTCTGGGGGCCTTCAAGCGCGTAACACTCGAAGCAGTCAGGAGTCCATTGGCGTACGCCAAGGACAAGGCAGATACCACTCCCTGGAGCATTAGAGGCCACTGAACGTTTCCCAAGGTTTTGGCAAATGGGAATAAAGTTGGCTTTTCCTGGTGCGTAGGGCTCGGCACTGCTAGAGAGGAAAAGGAACGTTCTAGGAATCTTGCTGAGGAGGCAAAGGCCATTTTTGGTAAATGATTTTGCCCTGCTACCAAGCCCTGAGAAAACTAAACCCCTAAGCCCTCTTCACAGATGACTGCAGTCCGGATCAGGGATGGCGGATCTCTCAGATCATGTTGGGGTTCGTAAAACGTTGGGCGATATTTTAAAATAGTTGTACCGGGTGGACCCTCCAACTTTTGCTTGGAGCAAGCGATTTTCCCAGTCCCTGTCCCGGACCCCCCCCTCAGCGAGGAACCTCCTCCCCTAACAGATTTAGGGTGGCGATTTCCAAGCTAAAGAATGGAAACTGGGGCAAGTGATACCCCGCTAAATTTGCTAAAGGGTGGGGGTGAAAATATGGCTCGGGGTGCATACAGTCCTGACTGCCATTTGGCAGTTGGTCCATTCCCCCGACCGCTAGGGGGGGTGGTCATCCCTCCTGGAAGGGGAAAAGGGGATCGAAGGGACTGTGCAAATACCGGGCATTACACTGCCAGCTACCAAGGGAAGGGTTTCCCTCACATTCTTCTGAAACGGATCCGCAACCACCTACTGAGGCAAGAGACCGGAGCAGTTTTGGGTTTACCTGGCAAGTCCACGAAAACCCTTTTTCTAGCGTTCGAGTAATTTTGGAAAAGCCCCGTGAGTTTGGTCGTGGGGTGTTGCGCCCTAAAAACGACCTCAAAAAAGGGGTTTTACTCGGGATCGGGAATCCTATGGGGATCTGAGGTCAGGGGGGAAATTTCCCCACGATTATTGGCCTGATAGCAAGCCTTTATACTGGTACTAAAAATGCTGTAAAGTGTTGGGGGGGATGTCGAACTTTTTTCCTGTTTAAATTTAGGGGTGAGGCAAGGCCCGTGTCCTTGACCCCCACTTTTCAACATTTTGGACTGGATAATGGGCAGAGCTACTAGCCAAAGTCAGTGCGGGGCAAAACAGGCAAAATTAAGGTTCGGACCTTGACTTTTTCCCATATGTGCCATCCATCGGTCCCTTTGGGGTCACTTGTGGCGGTCTTGAGCATTTAGCAATGAGGGAAGCCCCCAGGTAGAGGTCTCCTGGACCAAGACCAAAATTCAGGGCTTGGGGGGGCCGTTAAGGAACCCTTCAGTCAACCAGCTTGCGGCGAGAACGTTTTAGTACAAAAATTTACAACCTTGGTAGGTAGTCCTATCTCGGGTTGTCAGACCCGGAAATCATGAGGATGGGTTGGCAACAGGAGCCCTGAACTCGATCAACAAGAGCTTTTTGGAGATTTTTGGGACTATGCAGAAAGGGCCAAGCTGCGTGTCTTCAAGGCCTTGATACTTCCAGTTTGCTCTATGGGAACGAAAACCCGGTCTATCCAGTGCCGGAGTCTCGCCTTGATGCCTTTGTAACAAGTCCCTACGCCGAATGGGATAAGTTGGCAGGGCCCGTGTCCAAACCGGGGGTTACACCCTGAGATGGCATGGGACCGTTACTTTCAAATCCGGGGTCGCCAACTCAGGCTTATGGCCCCTAGCTCGCCCCATGGAGACCCTGCCCCTCAGGTTTTCTCTCTGCGAGACAAAACCCGGTGGGGAGACCTTTGGGGGTTAGGAGACATGGCTGGGCAATCGACGAGACCTGTCGCGAGGAACTAGAGATGGGGCTGAGCCGCCTGGAGATGCCTGGGGATCCCCGTGGTGGAAAACGAAGGGTGGATGGGCCATGGCCCCCCGTCGGTTTGCCCCCTTTATGAGGGAAAGATAAAAAATAAATATTTAAATATATATATATATTTAAAAATATTTTTAATTTACAAAAAATAAAAATTTTTTGTGTGTGTGTGTGTGTTAAATTTTACCGCGATGGCCCGTGGATAGAGCGGGCTCCCACCTATGGTCAATTCCCCCCTACAGCAGTTGTAAAAAAAAGCCTGTGCTCGATATTGGGGGGCTGATTCACGGCAAAAAAAAAGAATAAACCTTTAGAAATCAAAAGCAGGTGTCGTAAGGGAAGTCGCCCCAGTGGCGTAAGTGGTGCGGCCGAACCGGGTTGATTTAAGGAAGGCCCTCAGCCCGGCAAGGGTGATTTGCCCAAAGAAACAATATAAATTGGGAGAGGCCTAACCCGCGTGAAATAAATGGTGTTTACCAAACAAACAAAAAACAAATATATACAAATAAACATATATATGTATACTACAAACCACCCACAATATATAGTATTCTGGTTCGAATACCCTCTTCCCCGCGAGGCGTACGACCAAACGGGAAGGATTAAGCCCCCCCTCACAAAATGAGGAAAAACGGCGAAAGGCTTTGGGAATTTGCAGTTTTTGGGCAAAAAAAAAAAATTTTTTTTTTTAAAAAAAAATTTTATATATTATATATATTTATATGAAAAATATATATATAAATATAATTATATATATTATATATATAAATTTTTATATATATATAGATATATATTATATTATATTTATAAATTTTTTATTTTTTGGAATATAAGGGAAATTTTGTACAACCACACACACACAACACAAACCCCACCACACAACACACACAAATTTTTATATATAATAAATATTTAAAAAATATATATTAAATATTATATATATGACAAATATTATAATTATATATAATATAATATATAATATATATATAATAATATATATATATTATTATATGTGTGTGTGTGGGTGGTTTTTGTATGTATGTATGTATGTATGATGTAGTTGTTGTAGTATAATATGTGAAATATATATAATAATATTATAATATATTATTTAAAAATAATTATTATATATATTATTTTTACTGTGTAATTAATAATGACGAGATGTGATTATGTGATGATTATAAAAATAAAGTGAGAGGAAAAAATAGCAACAAAAATTTTAAACGATGGTAATTAAAATAACGATATAAATAATCCCACTGATAAGATAATAAAAGTTTTAATTTTAAATATAATCCTTTTTTTTATTATCATATATTTTTACATCACTTTTTATTAATTTTCATTATTATTTTATTTTTCATTACCCACTTATTTTAAAATGTCGTTATTTTTATTTTTATTAATAAATAAAATAATAAATAAAATAATAATAATTATTTTTATTATTATTTATTCATTATTATTTTGTTTTTTATCATTATTTTGTTATTATTTTTATTATTACATTATTTTATTATTATATTTTTTATCTTTATTTTTTATTTTTTATTTTTATTATTTTATTTTTATCTTTTTATATTTTGTTTTTGTTTTATTATTTCGACTTTAATTATTATTTTTTATTATTATTATTATTTTATTATTGTTATTCCCCAGATCTTAAAAAATTAATAATAAATCATCTCATTGTCATTGTTTTCAAATTTTTACCATTTTTTAGTATCTTTACATTTTTTTTTTCTTTATCATTATCTTCACATGATAATTACCATAACAAGATTACATACTACACTACTACTATTCTGCTGCTAATATACTGGTATTACTATTCTAATCACTTATCATTATCATTTTTTTTATTATTATCTTTTTATTTTTTCATTTTATTTTTACACATCATCATCATCATCATCATCATCAATCATCACATCATCTCATCTCATCATCATCATCATCTCATCTATCATCATCATTTATCATCACATCATCATATCTCATCATCATCATTATTATTATTTTATTTTTATATTATTATTACTGTTATTATTTTTATATTATTTTTACTTTGTAGAAAAGTTTTAGAAACAGTGTAGTAGTTATAATAGTAGCCCGTAGTGATAGTGGTAGAGTAGCAGTAGTAGGTAGTATAAGGTCAATTAAAGCAAATAACAGAAACAACAAAAAAAAGACGTTTAGTAAAGATTTTAAAATTTAAAATCATTAATATTTCTAAAAAAGCGTATAATACAAAAAAGCATCTCATCAAGGAATTGGTTTTTAACTTCAATGCTGTTTAATACGTAATCATGTCTTCTCACTAAAAACAATATTTAGATTTTTTTCATTTTCACAAAAAGGCCAATAGTCCCTCTGCACAAGAGCCCCCCAAATTTTCCCTCGGAGGGCCCAAAAATAGC
>NW_023663414.1:12500-14952 GCF_015228065.2 Penaeus monodon
CAAATTAAAATAAACGGGCAGTGTCCAAGCCCGTTAGTGATACAACTATGACAGGGGTCACAGTGAACAGAATTATGGAGTCGAATTTCTTCACAATCCTTACAGTATTTCAGATGGTCAGCCCTCATAGAGATGAAAAGTGAAAGTTTGGTCCATATTGAGATACTCCGGATTCTGTTCCTAGAATCAAGAACAATACCGTCCGTAATGAAATGAAACAGATCGTGAAAATATTATCAGCAACCAGAAAAGTAGTCCATAGACTGCATAATTCATAGGCAACATATAGATGAAGTTAATTAGCGTTGTCGTCAAACGGCTGTGAGTATCGATGACTGATCTTTTTAGGGGTTTCCATTGCCGACCCCCCCCCCGATCAAAGAGTGGATACGCTTTCCATGGGGTGTAACAAAGTTTTCTGTTGCCTAAATAAATATATTAGGATGTTATAATATAAAAGTAAAGACATTTGGAGCAATTGATATCTTGTAACCTGCATAAATAGGATGACAAGCAGGAGATCTAAAAAGACAATAACAATGCGTACGTAATCTCTCTTCAGCTGCTGCTTCGCCATCCTGTTCTACTGTTTCCTCTTGAAGGTCAAGGTAATTATTAGCACTCACCTATATCACAGTAAGCTGCGGATTTTACAGTCGGGTTGTGTGTGTGTGTGGGTTTTTTGTATATATATGTGGTGTGTGTGGTGTGTGTGTGGGGTGTGTGTGTGTGTGTTGTGTGTGGTGTGTTTGTGTGTGTGTGTGTGTGTGTGTGTGTGTGTGTGTATGTGACGGCCCAAACTGAGTTCTAGGGTTCGAGTCACCGCCGGCGCGTTATTCCCTTAGGCAATGACTTCACCTCGATTGCCTACCTAGCCACGGGTGGGCAAGCTAGCTCAAATCATTAGAGAGAATGATTTACCTAAAAAGGTAACCGGCACTCTCCGCGGAAAGGACTTTGGGACCCTACCACGTACTCACTCTTAGTCATCCATTGTTTTATTTTTATTATTATTGCTACTATTAGTGTAATTACCGGAAATTTTATATGGCGGCAATAATTACAATAATAATGATAGTAATGATGAAAATAATGATAATAATTGCATAATTGCAATAATGATGATAAGAATGATGATAATGACGATGATAATGATGATAATGATGGTAGCGATGAGGGTAATGATGGTAATAGTAATAATAATAATGTTTCCCTTTTTAATTAGAAAAAAAACGAAAAAGAAAAAAAAAACCCAAAAGTCGAAAAAGCGGGGAAAATTTTAGCGAAGTATAGTCCAAAATGCCGTTTTTTTTCAATTTTTTGATGATTTGGCAATTATTGGGGTAATAATGATAATAATGATCATAATTGTATTAGTCATGACAATAGGATAATATTGAGAATTATCATAAAATCATAAGTAATGGCAAGAAATCAAAAAAAAAAAAAAAAAAAAAAAATATTGTTATTATTAATATTATTTTAAAATTATTATTATTTTTATTGTTATTGTAAATTTTTATTATTATTATTATTATTATTATTATTATCATCATCATCATTATCATTATTACTTTTACTATTAGTATAAATACAGAAAAAAACATCATATCCGTAATAATTACAATAATAATGAAAATAATAACAATAATTATTATTGTAATATTATTATTGTCATCATTATTGCTGTTATTATTGTAATTATTATTATTATTATATTCATTATGAGAGTAATTGCCCCTAAAAAAGATTAATGGTAATGATAATGATGATAATGATGGTAGCGATGATGGTAAAGATGATATTAATAATAATATTGTCCATTTATAATAAAAAAACGAAAAAAAAGAATCCCAAAAGTCGAAAAAGCGGCTAATTCTAGCGAAATATAGCCTTTGCAGAGTATAGTCCAAAATGCCGTTTTTTCGATTTCATTGATGATTTTGGTAATTATGAGGCTAATAATGATAATACTGATCATAATTGTATTAGTGATGACAATAGGATAATATTGAGAATTATCATAAAATCATAAGTAATGGCAATAATTCCAAAAAAAAATTATTATTGTTATTATTATTATTATCATTATTATTATTATTATTATTATGATCATCATCATTATTATTATTATTACTTTTATTATTAGTATAAACACAGAGAAAAAATTATATCCGTAAAAATTTCAATAATAATGAAAATAATACAATAATAATTATTATAATATTATTATTGTTATTGATTATTGCTGTTATTATTTTATTATTATTATTATTTTATTCATTATGGGGGTAATTGCACAAAAAAATTATAACTGTAATGATTACAATAATATTGACAATAATAATAAAATGAACATTCCACTGCTGTTATTATTATTATTATTATTGTTGTTTTTGTTATCATTATTGCTACTATTATGGGAATTACCGGAAATTATATATGGCGGGAA
>NW_023663415.1:0-15000 GCF_015228065.2 Penaeus monodon
AAAAAAACCAGGGGGTAAGGAAAGGGTTTTTTTGATTTTTTTAAAATTTTAAAAGGAGAAAATTTTCCCCCCAAGGGAAGTAAACCTTCACTTTAAAATTTTTTTTGCCCCTTTCGGGGGTTGGCGGTGGGGGAAAGGAGGGCCCCAAAAACTCCATAGAAAAAATTTTGTTCAGAATCCTTAAAAAAGGGTAAATAAAAAATCTTTAGAGGGAATACTTTTGGGGCAGTCTAAAAATTTGGAAAGCAGAGTCATCTCCTGCCAAATGGCGTTGTTTGAGTAAGTTTGTACCTAGGAAAGACCGGGTTTGTCGTTACCGAAATTAGAATGGGCGGTTAAGATTTTTGGGGAGATTTCAATGTTTTGAAATTATGCAACATCTTTTTTCTGGATGATTTGCCATCTTTCCAACAGTGTGATTTAATCCCTTTTTCCACATCTTACGACCTTTTCCAACCCATCGGGGTTCCCGATTTTGGGGGCCTTGGTATACACTCTCTACCCCTTTGGATGGCCGGGCCCCTTACTCGGGTCTTTTTTTTTTCCCAAGGTTTTTGCGGTGCCCGTTTCACTGCCTTTAATGCAGCTTTCCTTGCTTGACAGGTCTGTTGGCATATCAGACCACATGGTATGGAGGTCGACGGTTACTGATCGCTACTTTTCGACATGATGCCTCTGCTGCAAGGGAATTCGTGATGTGAAGTGATTAACAGCCATCTTGAACCCCACACTGGAAATCATTCACAGATCTTGCAATACTGCAGTTGATCTAAAAGATTCCAGTCTGCATGTCAAGTGCCATCTCTGCACCATTGACTGGAATACCATCACTCCTCCAAAATATTGGAAAGTGGTCACTTCCATGTAAGTCTTCCATGACCTGCCAAGTGAAATTCAACTGTGAATCAGGTGAGCCTATTGATAGGTCTTATATTGGAGAATGTTCCCAGTTTGAATTTGGAAATGTGTGGAGTGTCATTGTTCAGCAAAACTGCATCTACTCTTAAGAACAAGGACTCCAAGGCCCTTCCTCGAGGGTTGCACAAAGTGTCTCCCCAGAGGTGATGCCGACCATTGAAATCTCCCAAGAAGTAGAAATGGATGTGGCAACTGCTCAAGTAGATTTCCAAATCATTTATGTTGAGATTATGTGGAGGAAGGTAGATGGATGCAACAGTGTAAGGTATGTCAAGCCTATTCTCACAGCCTTCACCTGCAGGTTGTCTAGGGGATGGCCTGGAAGGGAATATCTGACGTACCATTACTGCTACTCCTCCATGAGGTCCATTGTCAAAGGTTCCATAATGGGCTTGAACTTGGAATCCTCTCAGGAAAATGGACGATTTTCCCTGGTCATAATCTCTTGTAGGCATACACAAACTGGTTCCATGAAGCTATCAGATGTTGCAGTTTCTTCCCATTTTGCATGAATTCCCTGACAGTTCATTGGATTAGGGTTTCAGTTCTTAGATATTCTCATAGGTTTGGCAGCACCGTGGTCAAGGTTTGCCACACCTTTAAGGCTGTCCCCTTTCCAGGATCCTGGGAGTACCTTTTAAGGTGTTACCCTGTGGAACTAGTTTCCACAGGTCCTTTGGACAGGTTCAGGATTTCTTTGCCTGGGCAAAGGACGGACCTGAGCCTTTGCTTCAGGGGCATTCTGCCTAGCAGCAGATGCTCGTGGATGTGGTGGCAGCTGGAGCTGTCACCGTTGAGGCTCTGGAGCCTTGAAATGATGGCTCCAAAGACCTTACTTTGGGAGAGAGTCTCCTCAATAGACCCCTCACTCCTACTCCGTTTCTGGTGGAACAACTCACCAGAGGCAGTGTCAGCAATTTTGGGACTGAGGTTTAGAGGAAGTGGCAGAGTGTGTGCTGTAAGAGCATTGGAGGCAAGGGTTGGTGGGAAGGAGGATGGGCTAGAACCGAAGCAAAGGACCTACCTGGCTGTGCAAACAGCAACACGGGCATGTCGCTTTGCCTCTGGAAAACTAACTTTCTCCTTGCTCCTTATTACCAATACTTCTTTTTCAATTTGTACCTTTTACATTGCTTGAAGAAGCTTCATGAGCTTCTTTGCAGTGGTAACAGCATATTGGACCTTGACAGTTGTCTCTCCTTGATGACCTGTTGTACCACACTTTACACATACTCTTGGTTGTCCATTTTCCTTAAAACGGCAAGAGTTGGCTCCATGCCATAACCTTGGCAGTGGAAGCACCGCATAGGGTTGGCACATAGGCTTTACCTTGAGGGGGTACCATGATACTTAACGATTCGGAAGGATAATGTGTTAAAATTAAAAGAGCTGGTTTTCGATGTTAAAACCATCAATTTTCCTTTTTTTACTCCCACTACATTAAAATTCTCTGTTCCTCTACAGTTTCTCTTCAGAATACCTCATCAGGTCTTGGGGAAAAACAATTCCCTTACCTGATTGGGGGTTTTTTGTGAGGAGAACTGAAATTTGAGCCCCGGGAAGTTGCATTTTTGCATGCAGACGGTCACTCTGTCGGGGTGACGAAACCTCCCCATCAGGTCCCATCTCGTGGGGGGTTGGCGAAGATAACGTTGACATCTTAAACTTTTTCTGATGTACTTCAAAAATATCAAGACCCCTGTTTGATACCCACAATGGTCTTCACTACTGGGTACTTACAATGAAATACTCTCATATTTGCCAGGTTTAAAGATTTTTTAATGGATTGAGGAGGGCTTCCGGAACCATTGCGTTCCCATTCTTTCCCTTTTAAACTGGAAAAGGGCCAGATGACAAATTGTGTTCCGAGGGAATGGTTGGGGGGTTGCGTGGGCGCGGGAAGAGCCAGATTTTGTAAATTTGTAGTAATATAAAATTAGAAATTTTTCATTTCCTCACCCACCCCCCCCCCCCCCCCCTTTGGGTCCAACGAGGGGGGAAACATAGTTGGGTCAAATCTCCCAACAGCCACAGGGGGAAAGAGGAAAAAATATGCGCCATTATTTTGTACTGATGGGAGTTTGGGGGCCTATCGTACCGATGAAAAAGGCTTGCTTAACCTTAGCCAATTTGACCCGCGATTGCCTTAACCGGCCTTGATAAAACCCCCCGTCTAAACCCCAAAAAAAAGGACCAAAAAGGTGTGTTGCTACTGCAGGGGGCAGGTGCAGCACCCCTCACTCCGGGCTCCTGTCTCCTGGTAAACGGGACCCACGCACGGCAAAAAACACATGGGGGAGTTCCCTGGTCCAAAATGGAAAGAAACCCCCTCATAGGCCCTTGGGAAGCCGGGGCGGCAGCACTGAAAACCCCTTCCCCAGCCTGGGGACTTGTTCTGGGGATGACTCATAATTACTTTGAGTGGTGGCCATTACTGGTTATTATGATAAACAAGACAAGAAAGGTTCGCAATAGCACGCAAGCACAGACTTCTTGAGAAAAGACTTTTTTTTGTCAACATCTCGGAAGGGAACGGGCAGCAGGGGATGGTAAAAAAAAAACGGTAAAAAATTATGATTAAAACGTATTTAATAAACGCCCCGTTTTTACGAACGAATATACTTCAAAGTTTTTATCAAATAGTTTTCCCACCATTTATTGCTATAGAATTGCCCCCCGACAGAATACCGCGAGGAGGGAAAATTTATACTGCATGTAAATCCCCCCTACAGGAAAAAGTTGTAAAGGGGGCAAAATTTTTTCGCAAATAAATAAGACAAAAACACAAGGAAAAACAAACACTATCCAACTGGTATAAAGAAGAATACACAACAAAGGAAAAAACAAAGAAAAGAAAAAACGACTGAGAACTCGTTTTTATCAAAAAATCCACTAAGGACGGGCCGTAGGGGTTGTGAGGGAGCGGAGTGACCGTGGCTGGAACGACTCACGCAGTTCTCCGCGGGGCGCGGCTTCATGCTCAAGGCGACCTCGCTCAATCTGCTCGAGGGGTGGGCGGGAATGGGGTGGGGGAAGGCAGGAGCCACAGGCAAGAAGGGCGACTGAGGTGGTAACCGTTGGCGTCGGCGACGAACTGGAGGTCAAAACTTGGCCTTCCGGGAAGGTAAAACTGAAAGGATGATTTTACAATAGGTTACTACGTACGGACTGTAGACAGGCATTAATCTGTCATGATAAAGAATGTTTACAAATATCCCATACGCAGAAATTTACATGTTCCTCCATAGACCCCTGACTAGCCTTGCTAAAGCACCTCCTGGGCCACCAGCCTCGTGCCTGACGATGCCTTTCTCGGTCTCGACGTCGAAGGGTTTGTAAGAGCCGTCAGAAAGCAGGATGGACTCGATCGTCGCGAATAATTCGACCATCTGACGGGGGCGGATGGGCGGGGGTTTCAGGGCGTCGTAGGAGAAAGACCCGGCTTGTCAGCCAGGGCCACGGCCACGAGGGAACCCAACACGATCTGAAGGGGTGTCACAGAACTTTTAAAATGATTTTCATAAAGAATTTGATGAACTATTGACTCATAGAATATGGTCATAAAGTAAACTATATTGTACTGTTTCTACCGTCAACTGCAGCTGAAATATTTACTTTGTTTCTTGAAATGTGATGAATATCAAGCACATAAATTTTCAAAAAAAAAAAAAAAAAAAAATAATAATAATAAAATAAAAAAAATTTTAAAAAAAATTTAAATAAAAAAAAGTCAATTACTCCATTTTTTTTTTCTTTTGGGTTTTTTCCTGTTGCAAACGCAAAATCATGCCCACAGAAAGACCGACGCGCCTTTTTACCCTCAGCAAAAGGGGGTCTTTCCGCTGCAAAGTTCCAAAATACAAAATTTCGCAACTTTAAATTTCTTTTTTTTTAAAGAAATTTTTTATTCAATGTAAGTAATTTTTCGTAAAATATTTGAAGAATACAAATAAACGATGAAAATATCTGCCCCTTCTATGCATCTCCATAATGTTACTGATATTTTTCCGAAGAAAAAAAGGTTTTTCACCCGTGAAAAACTTCTTTTCTTATCCAACCCACATATATGGAAAAAAAACAGTTACATATGTCTCAGCCTCCATACCTTGTGGAAAAGATTTTCCCCCTTCTCTCGTCTATTTGTCTCGCCCTGAAAAATTCTCGTTTTTTTATCTATCTTCTATCGTATATATGTAGCGTCCACAAAAACCAAAACCGTGGGGTTTTGGTGTTGTGGTGGGGGGGGTGTGTGGGGTGGTTTGGGGGGGTGGGTGGTGGTGGTGGTGGTGGTGTGTGTGTGTGTGTGTGGGGGTTTTTTGTTTTTTTTTTTGTTTGGTTTGTTTTTTTTTTTTTTGGGTGTGGTGGGGTTTTGTTGGGGTTTTTTTGTTTGGGGTTTTTTTTTTGGGGGTTTGGTTTGGGGTTTTTTGGTTTTTTGTTGGGTTTTTTTTTTTTTTTTTTGGGGGGGGTTTTTTTGGGGGGTTTTTTAAATTGTTTTTTGGGGTTTTTTTTTTTTTTTTTGGTTTTTTGGTTTTTGTTTTTTTTGTTTTGTTGTGTTTGGTTTTTGGGGTTTTTGTTTTGGGGGGTTTTTGTTTTGGTGTGTTTGTGTGTGTGTGTGTTTTTGTGGTGGGGGTGGTGGGGGGTGGTTGGTGGGTTTGGGTGGGGGGGTTGGTGGGGTTGGGTGTGGTGGGGGTCGCGCATATTTATAATAAATACATACATCCATATATATTACAAATAAAATTGAAAAATGTCTAATATTTTAATTTTATATATGAAGTGTGTGTGCACATACATAATGTATGTATATATAAAAAAATGTATATTTTATACCCCCTTTTAATTTAAAATATGGTATATGTAAAATTTATAGAATATATACATCGTTAAAAAAAATTTTATCAATTTATTTTTTTATCAACCCCTATTACAGATCAGTCTATCCCCTTTAAACAACACTCCACAGGAAAGATCAGCTTCATTGTAAATGTGGTTTTAAAAGGGTTTTTTGGGACAGTTTTCCTGACTTTTTACTCTTTTGCTGCCATTAAAATAAATTTTTAATAATCCTAATTGTTTGTTGGAAAACCCTCATTTGAAAACCTACATTCGCTCCCCTATGTCCGAGGGAAAAAGTACTTTATAAGGGGCTTTTTGATAGTGTCAACTTTTTTTTATAGGGAATGAGTGATTTTTTTTTTTTCATCAGGAAATTTTAGTTTTTTACCTTTCATAAACATATGATTATATGAGGGATGATAATTTTCTTTGGAAAATCAAATTAAAGTAAGTGATACAGTCGCGGAGATAAAGGGCCCGGGAAGTAGATACAAACACGCACACACTTAAGACATGCTAGTATTGCCCCCATTTTTGGGCCAATTCCCCCGGTAGTATGTGGTTAGGGATCCCCGCCTTCACGCGGGGGGGGGGAAACCGGGGGGTTTGATTCCCCGCCCCGGGGGGGCGTTTGGCTTTTTTGCCCAAAATGCAAAACCCTGACTGGCCATTTTTGGACTTTTTTCATAAAATATCAAAGGTTAGGAATTCCTAAGAACGGTTTTATAAAAATATTAAAAATATATTTTTTCTAATACTAGAGTATCTGAAAGCATTTTTTTTTGTCTACCGGAATTAGAAAAAAAAAAAATTTTTCACTGAAAAAGGGTTCGTTTGATTTTTGTGTATTGTTTTCTTGTGATTCCTTTCCGTAATTTGGTCGCATCCCTTCCACTTTTTATTCATGGGCTGGTTTTTCCCCATCTCATTGGGATATAGCTTTATTATAGCGGGGGAAAAAATAATTACAAAAACAAATGCGTGTATCGTGTACTTGTGAGCAGTATTGTGGGCCCGCTAAGCTAATACCATACAAATGAAAAAGTTTTCTCTAAATCAATCGGTAATATGTATCAAAACGCCAATTTAATTGGATTGATTACATTCATTAGTATTGTGTTAAAATTATGAAGCGGATGAAAATATTTTTTTTAAACTGTTTTTTTTAAACAACCTTCTTTTTTCAATAAAACCAAAGGAAACTGCTAAAGACAGAAACAATGTGGGAAAATGATTTTCTATTTACAGACGCTTTTTAGTTATGAATTTTACATGTATTCCCCCAACTTTGAGGATATATTGGGTATTTTCCCGTTCAGTGACTGAAAAAGTGTTTTCGTTTTCTGAGCATTCAAAAATTATCACATTTTCGCTTTTGGGTTTGAAAAAAAACTCAAGCTGCAATTTGCCCTTTTGCTTGTTTTCTGGATATTGTGATGTCGGGCATTGATAGATTTTTTTCTTTAAAATTTTAGAGATGGATACCCCCCATTTAATGAATTATTAATAACCCCCTTAAAAAAATCACAGGGATACAAAAAAATTTTTCCATTAAAATCAACTAAAAGGGGGGACACAAAACCCGGGTAACCCTTTTTTTATTTCCCCCTGTTTGGGATCAATTGGCTTTTTTAAAAGGCTGAAAAAAATCCTTTTAATTTGGGGGTGAAGGGGGGGGGGGAAAATCAAAAATACAAAGAAAATAAAAATAAAGGGCCAAAAGAGAAAAAAAAAAATTTCCCAAAGAAAAAAAAAAAGAAAAAATGATATAGAAAAAATTTTAAGGGAAGATGGAGGATAAGTACATGCCTTTGTTTTGCCGGGAAAAAAGGAAAACCAGGGGAATTTTAATGTTTTGAGTTTTTTTGGGCCAAAAAGGTTTTTGGAGGGCCCTAAGAACTCAGAGGGAATTTAATTTTAGGGCAAGCCCCGGTTTGGGAACCAAGGGAAAAACCCGTTTTCCCTTTTTTTTTCCCCAGCCGGGAAAACCTCCTTTTTTTGGGATTTTTAAGAGGCCCCCGAAATTTAAATTTTTTGGGGGGGGCCCCCAATTTGATTTTTGAAAAAGCCCCAAAAAGGTTTTTTTGAAAAACAGCACGAAGGGCAAGATTTTGCTTGAAAAAAACCCTTTTAGTCCCAAAACCCCTTGGGAGGGCAATGAAAACAGCAGGTTTTTATGGGAAAGAAGGGTTCCTTTTGTCCCCCCCCCCCAGTGACAAGCCAGTTTGTGAATGGGTCTAAAGTGTTTTCCCCGATCCCCGGGGTTATTTGAAAGCACGGGGATTTTCTTTTGTTCTTTTCTGGCCAAAAAAATTTGGGCATTTTTACGGGAAAATGCACACAAAAATAACGCATATTAAAATTTAAAGGGAAATTTAATATATACCCGCTTATACTATTGAAAATACTTTTGTTTTTTATAAAAAATTTTTTTTTCGCCCCTTTTTTAATTGCTATAAAAATCTTTAAATTCGTTTAGAATGACGCGAGAGAGAGAACTTACGACATTTTTTAACCACGGGTTTGGGGGGATAAATGAAAATATGTAAATAAACTTAAGAAAAAAGTTGTATGGGGCCCAAAATTTTTCCCAAATAAAAAAGGGACAAATCACAAGGAATAAAAAAACACTCATCCTAAAACTGGTATTAACAAAAAATTTTATAAAACAACAAGGAATAAACAGAAGAAAATTAAAAAACAAACTGAGAACTTTTTCATCAAAAAATTTTACTAGGGGCGGCCGTAGAGTTGTGAAGGGGGGGGGGGAAGTGACCGGGGTGGACGACTCACGCAGTTTTCCCGGGGGGCCCCGAGCTTCAAAGCTTCCAAGGGCGACCTCGCTCAATCTGGGTTTGAGGGCCGGGGGGGAAGGGGGGGGGGAAGGGAGGGGCCACAGGCAAGTAGGGGGGACTGAGGCTGGGGAAACCCTTTTTCCCTGGCCGACGAAAATGGAGGGGCCCAAAAACTTGGCCATTTCCCGGGGAAAGGGGAAGGGTGAAAGGTTGAAAAATTGGCAATAGGTTTCTTTGTGGGGGGCCCTTGTGGCCCGACTTACATTAACCGATATAAGGGAACGTTTTTTTGGGGATATCCCCATGCCCCAAAAAGTGCTGAACTTGTACCCGACTCAACCTTTACTGAGCCTTGCTGAGCAAACCCCCGGGGGGCCCCCAGCCTCGTGCCTGGGCGATGCCCTCCTCGGGCCCCGAAAGGGCGAAGGTTTTAAGAGCCGCAGCAGGGGAGGAAAAGGACTCCCATCGTCGGGGGGACGATTTTTGGGGGGGGGGGGAAAAGGGGGGTTTTTCCCCAAGAAAACCTTAGCCAAGGAGGCCCCCCCAAATGCCAAAAGTCTGAGGTTTTTCGTATAAAAAGGGTTAAAAATTTTTTTTTAAAAAGGGTAACCATGAATTTCCCTTTTAAAATATTCAAAGATTCAATATCAATTTTTTTTGTTATTTGCTGTTAAAAAAAAAAATTTACGGGAAAAACCCCTTTTTTTCCCGTCAAAAAGGGTTTTTTAAAAAAGGAAATGTAATTTCCCAATTTTAGTTTAAAAAAGTTTTTAATAAGGTAACTTATTTATTGACAAAATTTTAAAAATTTTTTAATTAAAAAAATGAAAATTCCATTTTAGCCCGCCCCTCTTTTTTCCCAAATAAAAAATTCCCCGTAAACTTTTTCGCAATTTTTCAAAAAAAAAAGTTCAAACCAACAATTTTTTGGGAAAAAAATTTTTCCCCTCTGAACAAAATTTTTGGGTTTTTTCCCCTGTTAATTTTTAAAAACCCTTTTATGGGTTTAAATTATTATTAAAATTTTTTAAAAATAAAAATTTTTTTTTAAAAAATTTAAAATTAATATCACATAATACATAAATTAATAAATTTAAATTTTTTAAAAAAATAAAATTTTATTTTTTTATAAATATTAAATTTTTATTTAAAGAAATAATTTTAAAATTAAAAAAAATTTTAAATATTTAAATTTTTTTTAAAAAATTAAAAATAATTAATTTTTTTGGGGGTGTTGGGTTTTTTTTTGGGATTTTGGGGGGGGTTTTTTTTTGGTTTTCCCCAAAAAAACCAAATGGAAAGAGAAAAAGAAGAGAGAAAAAAAAAAAAAGGGGGAAGGGAGGAGGAGGAGGGAAATCAGCATTTGGGGGGAGAAAAGGTTAAAAGAGAAAATTGTTTATTTAAGGGTTTTAAAAAAAAATTTTTGGAAAAAAAATAATAAAATAATTTAAAAAAAAAATTAAATTTTAAAAAATTTTAAAAAGGGACTAATGTTACAAAACCCCCCCTTTTAAAAAAAATATATAATTTTTTTTAAAATAAATTTAAAAATTTTTTTTTTGGGTTTGGGGTTTTGGGGTTTTGGGGGGTTTTTTTGGGGGGGTTTTTTGGGGTTTTTGGTTTTTTGGGGGTTTAAAAAATTTTTTTGGGGAAAAATAAAAAAAAATTAAATTAAAAGATTTTTTAAATTTTTTAAAAAAATTTTAAAAATTTAAATATAAAATTACAAACCCGGGGAAAGAAAAATTAAAAAAGCAGGAAAAAGATTTAGCTTTTTTATCTGAAAATAGAAATTTAACGGGATTTACATTTTTTTTTTAAAAAATTCTAGAAAATTCTTTTTCCCCATAGGCAAAAATGTAGTTTTTTTAAAATCACAATTTTTATTTTTTGGGCAAATTCCTTTATGACCCCCTCCCTTTTATGCTTCCCATGTTTGATAGAAAAGTACTTCCACCAGTGTCACCCTTAGCCCCCAGTGTTCTTAAAACTTTTTTCATAACGACCCCATTTTGGGGTTTTGTACATACCTTCCCACAAACAAAAGTATGCCCCCAATTTCAAATCGCCCCTTTCCCCCTTAACTTTTTAAATTAAATTTTTTAGGGAAAATATATTTTAATATATTTTTATTTTATTTTTTTAATTCTTAATTTTTTTTATTATCTTTAAATTATTTTTATGTAACGATTCCCACTAAAACATTAGCTTGCACGGGGAAATATAGGGGCCTTTTCTGTATGCAGAATTATGTTTTCCATCTTTCAAAAAAGGGTTAGATTACTTTTAGAGCTGATGGGGGAGATTTAAAAAGTGAAAATAAAAAAATTGGAGGGGATGCAGGATCGGGGGGGGAGAACGGGGAGATACAAACACACGGGGGCCCCCAAATGCAAAACAAAAATACAAGCCACAAAGTCACACATAAAAAAAAGACGGGAGAGAAATGGGCAAGGGGGATGTCAGTCTAAAAAATCACTGGGGTGGGGTACTAGGGGTTTGGGTAGCCAATATTAATCTTTTTCTGAGGGGTTCACTGCCCCAATTTGATTCCTATGAAGGGGGTACCCGGGAAGGGGAAACCAACTGTTTCCCCCGTATAAAACCCCCTCGGTATTACCGTGAGAATAATGTTAAATAGATTACTTTAAATCGGAAATAAAACAATGAAAAAAGATTTTTAAGTTTTAGTATTTTCCCAAAAAAGCTCAGTATACCTTTATAAATTCTTTAAAACTTTTTTTTTTTTTAATTTTTAATTTTTAAAAATAAAAGAATAAATGTTTTATTTCCCTAGGGCACAAAGAAAATAGCCAGGAAAACAGGACTTAACTCAGGGGGAGAACAAAACGCCTTTGGGTTTCAAAGGAAAAACAAAATCTATTTTCCCCCTCAGCGCGGCTTATTTTTATAAAGTTCGTGACGGCATAAGCCACGGGCCAAACAAACGTTCGTAAAAATTAAAAGGGAAAAGGGACCTAAAAATCATTAATGAAAATTTTTCTCCAAAAACTAGAAAAAAACCTTTTAAAAAAAAAAAAAAATGGGTTAATGTGGAGTAAGGGAGAAAGAAGTAAAAACCAAAAAGATTTAAAAAGAAAGTTTAAAAAAAAATGTTTCTTAAAATTAAAGCCCAAAAATTCCCCAGAGAAAAAAGTAACAAAAAGTTTAAGGGGCAAAAATAGGAGATAATCTAAAATGATATAGGTAACCATAAAGCTCCCCCGAAAAAGCGGAAATTAAAATTTGGGGACAAATGAATCGCCCGATGACAGGACGGGGGTCAAAAAACCCAAAATCAAACAAAAAAAGTCTTGTTTCGAACCAAACCCCAAAATTTGGGAAAAATAAAACCCAAAATTTAAATGAACATAAATAAAACAAAAGAAATCTAAAGAGGACGATTGCAGCAAGCATTGACCGGTTTGCGAGATGTCAGGGCGCGCGAGGGTACGGGAGGCTGGCGGCGAAATGAGGAAGAGATGGCAGGCTGGGGCGGCCACATTACACTAGTAAGGCCATCATAGTGTCATTAATATTTAGCCGATTCCTCGGTAGATAGTGGTTAGTATCCCCGCCTTCACGCGGGAAAACCGGGTTCGATTCCCCGCCGGGGAGGCTTTTGGCTTCCTTCGACAAGGTTTGGCTTTAAAAATAAGCACCTTGACGTCCGGCACTTTTAACACTTATTCACTAAAATAGCAACTAAATGAGTCTTCCCAAGAACTATTTATGTTCCCAGCCACCAGAGTATCTGAAAGCATTCTTATCCCTTTTGGGGGATAGAAAAAACAATCTATGCTCATTTGAATTTTTTAAAGAGAAATGTATGAGTTTGTATCTCGTGCAAATTCTTTTCCTTATTTTTACTTCTAGAAGTTTTTGGGCTTTCCCTTCATGTTTTATTTTAGTGTTGACTGGCTTTTCCCACGTCACATCATAAGATTTTTCATTTCAGCAAGACACAAATGCTGGTTCTTTTATACAGTTTTTTTGTAAGCATGGCTTGTGTTCGCATGGGTACATACTTTAAAACCAATTAAAAACTTTAAAATAACATTTTGGATGGAAATACATATCTTTACTTTATTTTATTTTATAGGATTGATTAGCATTTATTAATATCTATGTGAAAAAATTGGGCGGATGAAGTATTAAAATATATATATATTATATAATATATATAATATATATTTTATATATTTATAAAAATTACATATATATATTTATATATATATATAATATATTATTATATATTAGATATATATTTTTGTAATAATATATATATATAATAATATAATATCTACTATATATTATTTTATATATATATATATATATATAATAAAATAAGTTTCTTCTTTTTCCTATTGACGCATGAAATGCAAAAGCCGGAAGCAATTATAATACTGATTCCATTTACAGCTGCTTTCAATTATGCACTTGGGATATGCTGCAGACTATATACGTTTCACATATAGTTACAACTTTGGGGTTTATACTGGCTATTTCAAGGGTATCAGTGATGGACAGTCTTTACGTTTCAGCCATTCAAGGTTATCACATTAAATTTCAGATCTAAACTCATGAAATGCTTTTTGCATTGGCGCTGGAAGGGGAAAGTTTGATGGTCGGACATTGACAGACTTATGTGTTAAGGTTATATGGGATAGCATAAAACCATTCTAAATAAATATGTTAACAACCACCATCTTAAACAAATAATAATATGGTAAGTAGACCAGGATGTTAGGATAAGTGTTCTTTACTGGACGATTTCGGGCAGATCCCCGAGGATGCTCGATCTACCTGAGGGTGTGGGGTGGGGACTGGGTGGGGAAAGGCGGGGGCCAGGGCAGCAAGGGCGGCTAATGCGGTCGAAGAGTTTTTTCGCGAGAAGCTACACTGGAAAAAAAAAAGAAAAAAATAAAACCCTGACCTAAAAACAGACTCCTAGAATGATATATCCAGAATCTATAAACATATTACTATCATATGATATGCTTATGTCTTATAGGGTAAATAACCCTACGGAATTCTGCAGAGCCGTTCTGGGTCACGAGGTTTCAGCCACAGGAAGGACTCGACCGTCGTAGATGAAATGATGGGGGGAAATGCAGACCCTGTAAAAGGGGAATAACGATGAGACTCACTCTCTTATAGTGTGCAGAAATATTTTATTTATACCACGAAGTATCTATTTGAACGAGTTTTCATATCCTTTATTTGTGAAACAGTTTACTTGACAATACATCCCTCACAATTTTCATATTTTTTTGTCACTTTTGGCAAGCGCTATTCTCCGAAAAAAAACGGGACCGCTATCATGCCATCAGCCAGGGAACACTAAATATCCAAATAAGGGATATGACTGTAATCAATTTCTGACTATCTTGTTCACAGAGGAAGAACCAAATAATTTGATGCATGCATTAATCATGCATAGTTTTGTACGAGTGCCTTGGTATTGTAGCGTTTTAGGGGAGAAAATCGTCATCTTAATAATAAACTTGAGAACGTTTTTGATTATCTTGATCATCATCATTACTGCCATATACAATATTTTCAACTGCAGGACACATTTATTCAGTACACTCTTTACAAGCTTAGCTAGTTAGTGAAGACAGACAATCCAGCGTCGGTGAAGTGAATTAAATCAAAGTAGTGTGATACCCTAGGAAAAAAAAAAAAAAAATGTTGCTGGTAAATAAACCTATCAGGTGATGGGTGTCCAGGTATATGGCGTCTATGGAAAAGAACAGCGATTTAAACTTGAGCTTTTACCAAGGCTGACAAGTTGTGATAAGTAAAATAAACAAGCAAGAAGGGGAAAGGGGCACCCATTGCCCAGCATGGCACTCGTCCTGGAGGTCATGATTAGTTTTAGTTGCGGTTTAATGGTTCTTGTGGAAATCAAGGCGAGGAGGTTTTTCCATAGCACGTAGGCACATAAATTTCTTGAGAATTCCTTAGTGCCAACCCCTTGGAGGGCAATAAGACATCCTGGACGAATCTAGCCGGCAGGTGACATCGATTGGCATCGACTTGCGGTGGCCATCCCTTCTGAAAAACTGCGGGGCAAATACAGCATACATTCTGTAAGGTATAACCACAGGGATAGGTGCGTCCTCTTCCCCAGGAGACACTGATGTCTTGTCTGCGCCGACGGGAGGTGATGGATCTAAGGCCGTTGCAGAAACATCGATTTTTTTTCGAAGCCGATTCCTTTAATCTGGTGCAACGATTTTTACCGTCCACTAGGGTGGTATAGAAACTGTTGTCAGGGGGGGAAATGTCTATATTTGAGAACAGGCCCGGCCGTGAAAAAAAAGTCTGAAAGGGATTTATATTATTCATTAATCTACTTCATGTTTTTATTAAAAAGTAATCATAGAAAAACTTTTTTCGTCAGAATAACCACGAGAGAGAAATGTAATTATTACATTTGTATTCA
>NW_023663415.1:20000-27500 GCF_015228065.2 Penaeus monodon
GGGAGTTTTGAGCGCTTCCTAAAAGGAAAAAAGAGAGACTGTGTTCATTCATGGAACGAGGCACCCTTATAACGACAGAGGGCATGGGGCCACAGGTCACGGTGTCCAAGTATTACTTATTTTTTTTATAAATTCCTTCTTAATTTAAAATAGCGAAAAACTTTGTAAATGCGAAGATATGCTTGTCTCAAAATTCCCTTGTTAAAAGTCCGTTTTTATAAAAAAAAGAACCACAGTTTATGTTCTTGTTAAGGTCAAGGCGCACAAAACGAAGAAATTGCATGCAACATTTTGACGACATTCCCTTTGTGTATGCCAAATGTCTATAAAAATTTTCAAAAAACGGTTTTTTGGATACCATAGATTTTCATCATGTATCGGAAACAAATGCGAAACAAAACCCAATTTATAAAAGACAGTACGTCAAAACACACCCAACCAAAACAACACAAACAAAACCCCCACACACACACAAAAAAAACACAACACACACATATTGAAAAATATATATATAATTATATAAATATATATTTTATATATAAAACAAAACACACAACACAAAAACCCCAAAAAACCAAAAAAATAAAAAATTTATTAATTAAAATTTTAAAAAAATAAAAAAAATTTTAAAAAAAAACCCCAACCCCAAAAACCCCTTTTTTTTTAAAATAAAATTTAAATAAAAAATATTAAAATTTTAAAATTATAAAATTTTAAAACCCAAAAAAAATTTTTTTTATCAAAATAAATAAAATTTTAAAAATTTTAAAATTAAATTTTAAAAAAATTTAAAAAAAAAATAATTAAAAAACAAAATTTGGATTATAATTTTTTAATTTGAAAACCCCCCCTTAATTTTTAATTTTTTCCCAAAAAAAATTTAAAAAATTTTAAAATTGTTAAAAAAAATCTTTTTTAAAAAAAAAAAAAATTTTTTAAAAAATTTTTTTTTTAAAACAAATTAAATTTTTTTAAAAAAAAACCCAAAAAAAAACCCCCAAAAACCCGGGGGCCCCAAAAAAACAAACCAAAAAAAAAAACCCCCCCCCCCACAAACTACAAAAAAAAAACCACACAAAACCCCCCCAAAAAAACCCCACACTTTAAAAATTTTTAAAAATTTTTAAAATTTTTTTTAAAAAATTTTTTTTAAATTAAAGGTTTTTGTTTTTAAAAAATTTAAAATTAAAAAATTTTAAAAAAATTTTTTTTTAAAAAATTTTTTTTTTTAAAAATTTTAAAAATTTAAAAAATTATATTTTTTTTTATTTTTATTTTTAAATTTAAATAAACCCTACCAACCCCCAAAATAACCTTCATAAGGGGGGTGGTTAATTAAAAAAATTTTAAACAAAAATTAAAATAATATTTAAAAAAATATTAAATTTTATATTTTATTAATAAAAAAATTAAAAAAAAAGATATTTTTTAAAAAATTATTAAAATTTTTTATAAAAAAAAAAATAATTTGTTTTTGTTTGGTGGGGGGTCACACACACACACCATACTATTAAATTTTATAATTATTTTAAATTTATAAAAATAATATTATTATTAATAATTTAAAAACAAAAATATATGTAATTAAATAAACAAACCCCAAAACACCACAAAAAAAAACAAACAAACACAACAAAAATAATAATATTTTTATAATAATTTTTAATATAATTTACGTGTTTTATAATTTATATAACATTAAAATAATTTATTTTATAATATATATATATATTATATATATATATTTTTATTTATAATAATTAAATATGGTTGGGGGGTGTGTGGTGGTGTGTGTGTGTCAAATATGTTGGTTTTGTAAATTGGGGGATGGGTGGACGTATGTATTACATACATTTTATAATATAATATACATATATATATATAATATAAAATATATAAAAAAATATATATTTAAAATATAATATATAAATATTATATATATTTTATATATATATATATTTTATATATTAATATTTTCAATAAAAAATATATATATATATAAAATATATGTGTTGGGGGTTTTGTGGGTGTGTGTGTTTTGGTGTGTGTGTGTGTGTGTGGTTGTTTTGGTACCTATGTGTGTGGGCTTTTTATAAAAATTTTATTTATTAACGGAATCTGGTTTGGGGGAAAAAAAAAAAAAAAAAAAAAAAAAACACAAAAGGGAAACCCTGTAAAAAAAATCAAAACGATTCACTTTCTAACAGATACGAAGTGCGAAAATATCCCCCTTTTACCCTTTGGACAACAATAATAATTTTTTGCAGAATTCGGTGATTTTAATAAGATGTTCCCGTGGGATCTCCCTTCCCCCCTTGACGCACTGAAACTGCATTTGATAATTGGATTGCAGTGCAGAGAAAATTTTGAGGTATTTCAGTCCTTTTTCTTACCCCTGTTTTCTTGGTTTTGCATGACATTAAAATAGTTTTTTCGTGGGGCATTGTTCTGGGAATTATTGATATTATTAAAACTACGTTTCCCCAAAACTGAATTGTTAAAAGTAAATCACCATCATTATCTTTTTAAGAAACTTTTTTTTTTTTTAGTTTTGGAGACAAGGGCCGAATTGATAAGCAAAATTTTGGTCTTGATTATTCGAGTATTTTTGTAACATTCAGGAAAATTGCTAATATATAATTTCCCTGATTAAGAAAATTATGCATGTGGGTACGTTTTTTTATCTGCTGCACTTTCGACTGCTCGTTTTGCTCTAATGCAATAAGATCTAACAATGGGATCTGGGCGGCAGTAAAGATTTACATATTAGGAAGTATAACGGGCGGCGATGAAAATCAAAAAGGCACACGAATAATTTAGCTATATAGGTTTTTTTAAAAAGATGTGACAATTTGGGGCTAGTCCCGTGTAAGGGGGAAAAGGAGGGGGGCCCCGAACGCCCCGTTATATTTTTTTTTTAAAAAATGTTCTCCCTTTTTCTTCAAGTATTTTTTTTACAGGATGAAAGAAAAATATATATAAAACTTGAGTCTGATTTAAAAATCTTTGGGATCATACGTACATATATATACCACATTTTATCAGACACTTAACAAACAACCGTGTATATATATTATTATATATAATATATTATATATATATATATATATATATATATATAATAAATTATATAATTATATATTATAATTATATATTATTATATATTAAAATTTTAAAAATTATCATATATACCTATATACATATATATATATATATATAAATAATATTAATATATATATATATTATTAGAAATATATAATATTAATATTTTTATATAATTTTTAATATATAAATTTTATTAAATATATATTAAAAAACAAAAAAAAATTATATATATAATATATATATATCATATATATTTATATTTTAATTTAGTTTAAGTATATATTTTATATATATTGATATAATTTATAAATATATATTATATATATTTTGTTACACCCCTCCCCACCCACACACACACACCCACCCAAAAACCCCACCCACACAACACACACCCACCCCCAAAACACACATATATGTAAAATTAATATAAAATATATATATTATATATATATTAAAATATATATAAAATATATTATATATATAATATAATATTTTATTAAATAATATATATAATATTATAAAAATTTTAATATAATTTATATATATATATAATAATTTAAAATGAAAATTCTTTATAACTATTCCCCCAGTTGGGGGGGGCCCCAAAACTCTTATAAGGAGGCTAAAAGAGGCAAACTATTCTTTTGCCCTGCCCAAAAAAGGGTTTCAAAGGAATGTTCCCCCTAAGGGCAAAAAAAAATAAAGCCCTTTAGCCCGGGGGGCGATTTAGTGGGTTCAAGCAAGGGGAAATGATCTTACCACTATCAGGCATCTGATTAATGATGTGTTAGCGTCCAGATAGATCCGACTCCCGGAAAAACCCGCTAAAGAATCTCCGTTGGGTCACCGTCCTGGGAAGTTAAGTGCCAGACGTCTCCCACAGCGTTTAATGCTTTCAGTTAGAGAGGAGTTGGCTGGACTTCATGGCGGCAGATGGTAAAAGAAAAGGTCGTTGGGTTGAAAAAAAGGAAAAAGAGAAAAGTAAAAATTTGATAAATGTGAGATTATCACAACCATTTCTTTTAGATTAGTATAAAAGGCCATCGAGATGCTAAGTAGTGTTAATTTTTCTTCGTTGCTACTTGTATGCAACATAGCATTATTGTGCACTATATACGATCAATGGGTGGTTGTGTATGAAACTTCGGATATCATATATGTTTAAATTTGCAACTTTAGTGAATTTATATAAAACAAATTATATTATATTATTTTTTATCTTTAATTTTTCATTTAAAAGAAAAGTTCATTAAACAGCAATAAAATAGGGAGTATTTTTATATATATATATAATAATATATATTTTAATATATATATATATATATAAAAAAATATACAAAAAAACACTACACCAAAACACAACACCCCACACACACACCACACACACACACACACACACACACACACCGCCCCCCAAAACACACACACCACACACATACACACACACACACCACACACACACACACACACAAAACAAAATGTAAACACACATATATAGTCAAATATGTATATATGATATTGTGGGAGTAAGTGCTCTGTAGTCCAGGGGATTCTTGGCGCAGTTTGAAATTATATAATTGTTCCCGGAATGACCTAGAACCCACGAGAGTGGTGGCGACAAAGGAGGGATTCTAGGAATACGTGGGCATGGTGCCGTTTCAGCGTGCTTTTCTGTATAATAAAAAAAAACTGATATAAAAAAATCTAAATTTAAAACATAAAAAACCCCCTGATCAAAAATCCTTTAAAATAAAATCAGGCAGTAATAACAACACTAAAAATGGTATACAAAATAATTTAATTTACACTAGCGACTAAACTGGGTCGTAATATGGAAATTCGATCAATCTTTACTGACTGATTATCATTATATAAATTTTTGGGTTCAGTTTCCCAATTGAATTTAAAAAAAGATAATGCCAGGGCCCTAACTTTGTCTCCCTAAAATATCGGGCGAGCGCCGTTGTTCGCTGAAGGCATCAAAAATAGGGTTCAGAGAAACACAATCTTACTTGGAACAAGTGCGGGCAGCACTGCTTATTTCAAGGGAAATAGGGGTTATACACATCCCTGACGTCACGGTCGACATCATTGCCCAATGACAAAAAACGTAAAGAATAAATTTCATTTAAAATGGTTCTCCCGAGCGGGAAAGCGAACGGGTTGCGGGATGCCGCCGTCACGGAGATGCGGAGGGGTGGGGTGTCGAGCGCCACTCTTACAATATGTACAGTATAGACATTGGGACACACACAACACATGCCCCACACCACAACACACACACACACACACAACACCCCAACACACACCCACATGCACACACACTGACCACACACACATGCACACACACAACCCCACACACACACACACAACACAAACACACCAAAACACACACATACAATATGTATCCACCACACAACGCACACACACACACACACACACAGTATGTATTCAACACAACACATACACACCCCACAAAACACCCCACACAACCATACACGTATGTATTCACACACAACACATACACCACACACACACAACACAGACACATACGCCACACACACACACACGTTATGTATTTACAACACACACATAACAACACACACAAAATATACATGTATCATATAATATATATATAAAATTTAATATAATTTATATATATATATAATATTATAAAAAAATATATTACACACAAAGATATTATAAAGATACATAGATAGAAAGATAGATGGATAGACACATGTATAGATAGAATATGTTAATATATATATCATCATCAATAACGGTATGCTCATGTTTGAGCAGCCGTGGACCTCTCCACCATCCTACGCCACTTAACTCGATTTGCCTTTTCTTTCCACTTGTACCATCTCAGCCCGCAAATATTTTTGATGTCGTCGCTCAGCCTTGCCCTTCGGTTTGCCTCTTCCTCTTTTTTCTTATCACCACCCCTGTCAGCAAGTTTTTCTCAATTCTTTTACTTCCCATCACATGACCAATAACTTTAGTTTCCCTTTTTGTCAAGATGTCCCAACAGCCGGTCTTTACAATTTATTTTTCTATCACTTCATCATTCATTTTTCTTTTCTGTCCAGTTAATACATAGTACTTGTCTGTAACACCACATTTCAAAACTATTGACCTTTTTCTTGTCTATCTTTTCAGCACCAAACACTCAGAACCATATGATGCAATTGGGAAAATTAATGAGTTCAATAACCTCAGCTTTGTCTGTAAGGAAATCCCTTCGTCCTTTTCCAGATGTTATTGAGAGCAACTGTGGCATTTTTGGCAATGGAAATTTCTTCTTTTTATCTCCGGTAAAATCATCAATGTATTAGTTAAACAGCTCCAAGATAAGTGAACTCTTTCACATTTTCCACAACCACTCCATTGATTGTAACATGTTCATCATCGTTCATTGCCGGTTTTATCTTCGAATCTTCATGATCTTAGTTTTCTTGGCATAAAGAAACAAACCAGCCTTTTTGCTTGCTTCTCTAACTTTATTAGTAGTTGTAGTTCAATGATATGTGGCAATTAAAACTATATCATCGGTACTTAGATTTGATATTTTGTATCCTCCAACCATCTACATTTCCTTCAAATTCTCTAGAGCACCTCTCATAATTGCTTCAGAATATATATTAAAAAGGTCCCGGGGGCAGAATGCAACCTTGCATACTCCTTGGTTGACTTTGAACCATTCTGTTAACCCATAAGTGGTTCTTACAGTTGCTTATTGTTAGTCATACATGGCTTTTATTAGTTGGATGATGTGTTTTTGAAAATTTTCATATCGTTCATGTTTATTCCGGGGAAGGATAATTCGTGATCAAAAAGAGTATCCCAAAAGCCCCCCTTTGGGTTCGTGCAGGTTTCTTTTTTTAATTTTCTTTTTTCAGAATAATTTCAATTTTTGCTGCGGGTCCCTTTTAGCAACCTGTTGTTGTTGCATTTCTTCACCCTTTTTTTATTTTTAAAAGACTGAATTTTAACCATTTGCTTGGATTTTAATGAAAAATTGTAAGTTATTTCATTTGCCAAACTTTTTAAGTTTGCTTAATTTCATCTTTTCCCCGGGGCTTTTGTTATTCTTTAATTCTTTATGGTTTTTCATAACTTCGTCTAGCAGTGGCGGTGGTTCTTTTTTTACTGTCATTGAGTCTAATTAAGTTGTGTAGATCTTTATTCTTTTTGTATAAATTGGAACAATATTGATTCCATCTATCTTTTACTTCTTTTCCTTTACATAAAAAAGTCCAAACTTCAGTTTTGATAGGTCCATTGTAGGGTTTAAATTTTCGTGTAAAGTTTCGTACTCCTTGGTAGAATTCTTTAGTTGTCTTAAATTGATAGAACAATTTTCAATTCTCTGGCAATGTTCATTTAAAT
>NW_023663415.1:37500-52016 GCF_015228065.2 Penaeus monodon
TATCTATCAACCATACACACACACACACACACACACACACACTCACCACACCACACATACACATAGAATAATCTATATATATATATATATATATATAGATATATTATATATGTATATATGATATATATACATATTATATTTATATATCATATATATAATATTTATATACATAATATATATAAAGGCCGCGGTGGCCGAAATGGTTAGAGCGTCGGACTCAAGACTTGGCACGACGGCAATCTGAAATTCGAGGGTTCGGTCACCGACCCGCCGAGTTTGTTCCCTTGGGTCCCAAGACATGCTCCCCTTGATTCCTACCTAGCCACTGGGGGCAAGCCAGCCCAAGTCAAATGCTGGTCCTAAGCCCGGATAAAATAGAGAAAATGATTTACCTAAAAGTACACCGCACTTCCGTGGAAGGAAAATGGGACTCTACCCCATACTCACTCCAAGAAGCATCACACATTGAAAATACAATTAAGTATCATGCTGTGACCACGGCGGCCAGGACATGAAACCTACCGTTAAAAGAAGAAGAATAATATATTATATATATATATATATATATATTATTATAAATATATCTATAATATATAATATGTGTGTGTGTGTGTGTGTGTGTTTTTTTTTGTTGTTGTTGTGTGTGTGTGTGTGTGTGTGTGTGTGTGTGTATGGTGTGGTGGTGCGCACTGTGCGTGTGTGTGCAGCTGTGTGTGTGTGTGTGTGGGTGTGTGTGTGTGTGTGTGTCTACACACAAGCAAAACAACAAGATGTGTGGTGTATATATAGATAATTATATAAATATATATATACATGTCAATATATATATATAATATATATATATATTATATATGTATATATATATATATATGTATGTATATATATATACATATTATATATAAATTATATATAGATATATATATATATATAAATGGTGTGTGTGTGTGTGTGTGTGTGTGCGTGCGTGCGTCGGTGCGTGCGTGCGTGCGTGCGTGCGTGTGTGTGTGTGTGTGTGTTTGTGTGTGTGTGTGTGTTGTGTGTTTTGTGTGTGTGTGTGTCTGTGGGAGTGGTGTGTGTGTGTGTGTGTGTTGTGGTGTGTGTGTGTGTGAGTCTGTGTGTGACTGAGTGTGTGTGTGTGTGTGTGTGTGTGTGTTTGAGTGTGAGTGGGTGGTGTGTGTGGTGTTGTGTCGTTCTTGTGTGTGTGTACACACACCAAACACACACACATATATGTAGTATATATATATATATATATATTATATAATATATATATATATATATATATATATATATATATATATATGTTGTGTGTGTGTGTGTGTGTGTGTGTGTGTGTGTGTGTGTGTGCGTGTATGTTTGTGTGTGTTTACACACCAACAAACACACACACATATATGTTGTAATATATATATATATAATATATAATATAATATATAATAATATTTATATATAGTTATATAATGTGTTCCGTGTCTGGCTGTGTGTGTGTCCTGTGTGTGTGTGCTGGTGTGTGTGTGTGTGTGTGGGTGTTGTGTGTGGTGTGTGTGTGTGCGTAGTGTGTGAGTGTGTGCGTGTGTGTGTGTGTGTATGTGGTGTGTCGTGTGTGTGTGTGTGTGTGTGTGGTGTGCTGTGTGTGGTGTGTGTGTGGTGTGTGTGTGTGTCTGTGTTTACTACATGCCACATTACCACAAACACACACATCGTAAGAACGAGGTGTATGCGGAAGCGTACGTATTTTTGGGTTGTACAAACTGTGCAATGTATTGGCGTATTTGAATTTTGATTGTAAAACGTTTCTATTTCAAGTATCACACGTGACATAGTTTATAGGTATTTCCATAATCAATCACATTTTTATCTCCACGCAACGGGCTGCGTGTGTCCGAGTGGTTAAGGAGATGGATTGAAATCAATTGGGCTCTGCCCGCACAGGTTCGTCCTGTTCCGCCAGCGAAATTACTTTATCTTAATAGCAACTCTAAAGGAGGTATGGTAACGTTTGTCAGTGTGATGGCGTGTGAATCTTAACTGTCTCAGGAATTCGTTTGTACAGTAAACAGGCAAAAGACCGTGAAAATCTAGGTGGTTGATGTATGATGTGTGGATACTTGTATGATATTACGAGTCTTTGTAGGTTAGTTGTTTGCGAGGTTTTATTTTGAGTTTGAGTGACTGATTTTCAGTTGCTTTGTGTTGTGTTTATGTATTGTACTGTATGTTGCACGTGTGTGTTTGTAAGGCTGTATACCGTCTCTATAGAGCGCGCATTTCATAAATAAGCAATCCATTACAATAAAATCCAACTACAACGCAAATTCGGTTAATCATATAACTCTCCCTAAAAGAGCAGCGTAGTTCATTCGAATTATCAAAAGTGATTTTTAGCTGTAATTATCTTCGTGGAGCCATGCCTGTGATAAAGAGACCACGGTATAAAACGGTGCTGATTGAGGAAAAAAATTTTGATTGAGATGTGTTGTATATTACTTCAATTTTATTATCTGTTGTAAACATGGAAGGTTTGCGTGTGCAGCACGTTTGAGTTGTGTGGTGTGTGTGTTGTTGTGTGTGGTGTGTGTGTGTGTGTGTGTGTGTGAAGTATAAGAGAAAGGGGGGCTGAAGGATAAAGAACAAAAAATATAACAATAACGTTAATAAAATGGGCAGTGATAGTATTAAAAGTAATAAACAATTATAATGCTAACAATATTAGCAGTAATAATGATAATAAAAATTGCAATGATAGCAATGAAGAATGATACAGTAATGATTATGATAAGGATAAACATAATAATAATAACAATAATAATAATGAGATTATTATCAAAATAATAATGGTAATAGTAATATATAGTATCATAATAAATAATAATTATTTATTATGATAAATAATAATAATAAATAATAACATAAAAATGATAATCATAATAATGATTAATCATAATAATGATAAACAAAAAATTAACAATGATGACAATAATGGACGTTAATGATAAATTAGAATATTGAAAATAGTGTTAATGACAATAATAATAATAAAAACAATGATAAATGATTCCAATAAGTAGTTAGTAGTAGTAAGATAACAAATAATGATAATAATAATAATAATAATAATGATAATGGTGATACTTATGATAATAATGTAATAATAATATAATAATAATATAATAAATAATAAAATAATAATGATAATATAGAAATAATGATAAGAAATAATATCAAGAGTGGATAATGATAAAACAATAAAAACGGAATTGAATAAGGACAATAATAATAATAATAACAATACTGATAATAATAATAATAATAATAATAATATAATAATAATAATAATAATAATAATAATGAGAAAAATAATTGATAATGGTTAAAAAAGGTAATAATAATGATTGATAATAATCATAATGCTGATACTGATACTAGCAACAAACATATTATCTTATCATTATCATTGATAATGAAAACAATGATAAGGCTAATGACCAGTAATGATATTATAAAAATGATAACAATTATATAATAATAAACGATAATAACAGTTAGATAAATAATGGTAATAAAAATGATAACAATAAAACTGATAAGAAAATTGATAAGAGTAACAATGATAATGATATTATTGATAATAATAACAACAACAACAACAACAACGACAATAACGATAATAATGATAATAGAATAATAATAATAATAATAATAATAATAATAATAATAATAATAATGATAATAATAATAATGACAGTAATGATGATAATGACAATGATAATTATAAAACTATTATTCATAGTAATATTCATTATTATCATCATTATTATTAACAGCAGTATGATGATAATAATAATAATGATAATAATAATAACGGTAATGATGATAATAATAATAATAATGATGATAATAATAATAATAATAATAAGAAGAAGAAGAAGAAGAAGAACAATGACAATAATAATGATATCATTAATAATAATGATACTAATGAGAATAGTCATCATGATATTAATGATCATAATAATAATGATCGTGATAGTAAAAATGATGATGATAATAATAATAATAATAATAATAATAAATAATTAATTAATAATAATAAGAATAATAATCAATAATAATAATAATAATAATAATAATAATAATAACAACAACAATAATAATAATAATAATAATAAGATAATAATAATAATAATAATAATAATGATAATAATAATAATAAAAATGGTAATGATAATAATAATAATAATAATAATAATAATAATAATAATAATAATGACAACAATAAGTAATATTATTTGTGATTATTATTATCCGTAATTTTGTTATTATTATTATTAATTATTTATTATTATTAACTATTATTATTATTATTATCAATTATTATTATTTTATATCATTAATATTTATTATTATTATTACTGTAGGTTATTATTATTGTATTATTATTATTATTATTATTATTATTATTATTATTATTATATTTATTATTAACCTGTTGTTGTTATCATCCTTATATTACCTATATCATTGTTATTATTAATGATGATGGCCGATGATGATTAAAGGTAAGATTGAAGTTTGCTGTTTCCGCTGTAGAAGCAAACAGTAAAAGAGAAAGCATGTAACACTGATATAATGTATATATCTATATATTATATATATATATATAATATATATCTATATATATATATATATATATATATATATTACTTGCAAATCTGATCATAGTAACTGGAGAGTCCTCTTGAGATATAAGTCGCAATATATCAAGACGAAAATCTTTTTTAGATAGATCGGCATAGACTACTGCAGATAGTGAAGCAAATGAAATTGGCATTAAGGGGGGGGGGGGGGGGAAATTTTGTATAAAATGAGTTGTCTATTACTAAAGTAATGAGAACATTAAATAATTAACCTCGCGGACATTTGTTGCTTTGTTCTTTTTGTGCGACAGGAGGGAGGACTATCTGAATCTCCATAATATTTACCAAAAAAAAGGAAAATTAAAAAAAAAAGTTGTGTTAATTAATTAAAAGAAAAGAGCGTAAAAAATTATGTACCAAAAGAGCGAGGGGAAAAATGTTAACAGCGACCGACACGGTTTGTGTTTTGTTTTCAGGGGAAAGGGGAAAGGAGCTTCAGAGTACGGGAGCCACTTATTGACCTATTCAGCCCTTTTTATGCCTGCAATGACATCCCAGTGACGCAGCTTCTCCGGGGAGATCATCGTCTTGTGGAAGCCATCGTTGGACAGTTAAAATCGAAAGGAATATTTCGATAGTTCCGAAAGGAAATGTTCTGCTGATGTTGACACGAGGTAAGCCAATACATCACTGTATTTTTTTTCTTCTTCTTATTCTTTTTCTATTTCTTGTACCGTCGTTATTTAGGGGTGAATGCATGTAGCAGAAACAATGTATGATTATTTTGATTTTGTTTTATCATTCATTGAGTGGAAGTGATTATTAAGCATGCATTGGTGTATGTTTGAACGGAAATCGTTATTTTAGAAATTTTGTTTTCAGGACATTAGTATTCCCAGTCAGCGCCTAATGTTTCTTTAAATAAAAACACTAATAAGAATTTCAGCTATACATTATTATGGCAATGTTTTAGATAAATGCAAACAGTGATTCCTTAGGTACCAACATTAACATATCGACCTTGATAAATGAGACGGGCATAATGTATATGCAAAGAAATTGTGGTATAAAGAACATAAAAAGGCCAAATGAAAATTATATATGAAATCTACCATGGGGAATTGATGCATTATTACTGCGATTCGGCTAGTATGTATTGACAGGAGATGTTATTTCCAATTGGGATGGTTTCAAGAGGGATTGTTTTGGAAAATTTTCTAATCTGTGCATCTCAGATCAGTGCCTTCCATTCAGGCAAAGCATTTGTAATTGTCATGGATGTGGCCTGTTGTTGTCAATTCAAATAAAATTTGGTAAATCTTGCCAGAGACAGCCATAGCTCTGTCCATCTTTCTGTCTCTGTCTTTTTACTCCTTCATCATAGGAAACCCATGGGGAATTGGGGTTCTCCAGGGTATTCTCCTGCTGAGGGTAAACCCATTGCCCCCCCTCCTCCCTCTTGATTATCAACCACTGTAAGTTGCTTGCTTGTGTTTAAAGAAGTGCTTGACCCTTTGAAATTGGCGTGGCCTCATGGCTGCACTGACCAGGTTTGGGTATATAGCTTTCATGAGTGGCAAATCTTTTGGATATGTGACTGACTGGCCCAAACCCATGGGAAACATTCAGCATTGTATAAACAACTCCATGCCTCCTGTTTGGAATGCTATTAGCCCTTTTTCTGCAGGTACATATTTGCTGTTTGGTCATCATCTGGTGTATTAGTATCCTCCGTTAGCTGTATTCAAGATGGTATTAGCCTGTTTTTGGTGAAGAGACTCTATATTATCTGTCTGCGTAGTTTTATCATCGCGCAGTAACATAGTGTTATTTTATTGTTTATATTTCTAATTTTCATTTTCCCATAACATATGCACCACAGGTAATGATAGGAGAAATAGGTTCTTGAGGTCGATCATAGTGTCCCTGAAGATAGGATCTCACTTGGATGGCCTCCACCCTGTGTACCGCTGGGAAATCGTAGTTCATTAATCTATTTATATTTGTGTCCACAGTCACACCGAAACTACGCATCACATTCAGTTTAGTATATGAAGAGGGTCAGGAATGAAACAGGAGTAGTAAAAAACAGGAGTAGTAAAAAAAATCAGTGGATATGTGTTAGACTTGATAGTGATAATAAACCATAAACACTAGGTGGGGCAGGGTGATTTTATTCAAGTAAGAGCTGTTGGAAGGTAACAGAAGATATTATATATAACAGTAAATATTATATATGTTTTTAATGTTATGAAAGTACCTGTCACCCTAGCAGATTTTTCCCCATCCTTCAGCAGTTAGAATTTCAGGAAAGATATTTATGTAATAGGCATTTTACCCACTTTAGTCTGCTCTCTTTCAATCATGGTTATAGAAAATATAACCAGATGTACAGATGGAACTAGATAAACTCAGTGTACTACCAAACTCACCCCCATCTTACTATTCAAGCAGTCCACCAAGAGTTAGATCTCCTGTTGGTTGAGGTTAATTCAAATTTGAATGGCAACTTGACAAGGTTGAGGTTTGAGGATCATAACCCCTATGATGCTGGGCCAAAAAAATTTACAAATCCAGACACATTCTTGCTACCTGCAGCGGGCCCATTCAGTTTATGAGGAGCTCTAGTGTGCCAGCAAAAGGGTGAATTATGACAGTTACAGCCATACTGCTAATGCATAAATATCTCATGGTGACTTTAGCCATTTCCATGGGTATGGAATTAAAACTGTTAAGAAAAAGGGAAAGAGCGGTTCCTTTTTGTCCAGTCCAGACTACTCTGAACTCTAGGCCTAACTTGTAGTTTAGATAATTTTTAGATGTGCCAAATATTATTCATCAAGTGTTCCTGAATTTGAAAATTATATTCCCTTGTAATGTATTGTTTTTATATTCACTTTGAAATCTCTTGCAGCCTGCCTTCCAAAACCTACGGCAGTCGTGTAGAAGGCATATGTCAAAAGTCTTGAAAAAGAACACTTGGAAAAGACCTCCTAAAACAAAAACAAACTGCGTGATGGCCGTGCGCAAGGCATGTACAAAAAGTTAAGTCTGTTGATTTTAGTGTGTACATCTGGGTCTTTGGATCACTTGTTTGTTACAGTGCAGTTTCAGTAAAAAAATAGTAGTTTCATTGTGAGGGTAAAGTAAAAGGGTTGATGTTGAAAAGAAGAATGGCACCTTTCTTATACAGTTCTTTGCTCATTATTTTGCCGTCTTAATTTTTCTATTTTTTCTTCCCTCTGATTTTTTATTGTTTATTATCCTTTTTTGCTCTTTCTCCTTTTCTTTACCTTTTTTCTCTCTTCTCCACACATATCCTCTGATTTTTATACTCATTTCCCCTTCATACAGCTTGGGCATCTGGTCTGGCATCGATGCCATCATCACACGGTGTTGACCCAAAAGATTAAGCCACTAATCTTCCCTATGGGCGGATACCGTCTACACCTTCTGCAGATTGACAAAGCCCAAAAGAGAGCAGGACAAGGTTGTGACCCATTGAAGAATCTTTAAGATTTTAGGGTGTCCTTATGTTTTCAGGAAATAATAATATAAATTTTAAAACCCATATGACAGAGAAGTGGAAGATGTTTCGGATGCAAGTATATCATGCAAAGTCTCAGGAGGCAACTGAATTTTGAATAAGCCTATTGTAATAAAGTTGGAAGTCATTGATAGGACTATTGCAACACAATCAAGTGATAAATTAAATTGAATAATTATTCTTAATAGGCACAAATAAGGAAACCACAAGACACTGGGCAGCCCATCAAGGCATGAATACATGAAACTAAGCCAAGCTGATCCCCATGGAGAACAGATGTATCTCATCAGAAGAGGATGGACATATTGGCAGAGAGTCCCCTGATAGCTTGCACAAACACCGCCAACACCTCAGATGCCAGTGATGAAGGTCTGTGTTGCTTGGTCCCTTTATTGAAACTGCAAGAGTTGGGGTTAATTAAAGTGGATATTGAGACTCACTGAGGGAAGCAGTCATGCATATATCTTGTGTGCATATGTTGGAAGGGAAATTTATTTAGTTAGTGTAGGCTTTATTAGTTTTTTTTGTAATCAAATAAAGAAATACATTTAGAAGCCCCCACATTTTTCCCGTTGTTGTAAATTACATTCATCTTTGCTTTGCACTTTTTCAGTCTGTAGATGATAATGCTCAAGGGACGGATTTGGGAGCTATAACCAGTATAAAAAGGCAGAAGATCAACCAGATGCTCTCACAGGGCATGTTGAAAGACAAAACTTGGATGAAAAACAGGATAGCAAGCCAATGCTAGCAACCAAGCCAGCCCCTCTACCTCTTTTTGATGACCAGTCTCTTGACAGCATATCATCCAACTCCTCTGGCCTTACCTTCCCCCCCACTCTCAGGTAAAGGATCACCTAGCAGTAGGAAGTCACAAGAGAATCTTTAAAAACTGGATGAGAGCCCCAAATCAATGCAGGATCTGCGCTCCACCACCTCCACCCCACTTGTTGATGAGAAGCCAGCTGCTGGGGAAATGAAGAGGCATCCAAATCTTCCCTTGAAAGTGAACCCATGAAAGAGGCTGAAGATATGGAACCAAGCCCCCAGAACCTTCTAACTCTCAAGCAAGTCAGCCACTGCAACCCCCTCGGAGACACCCATGGCAGACACCTACTCCAGCATTGGGCGGGGAAAAAAGGATGACACAATGCTGTCTGGTACAAGCCTGGTGATTTTAGATGAGGATTCACAAGAGAGCAAGGCCTCCATCTCAAAGGTGAGTGTTACATCTGAAAAGTCAGAAGCTGAAGAGAAAGCCAAGTCTGAGAAGCAGAAGGTGAAATCCCCTCCTCCAAGCTCAGAACTCAGTGATAGTGATAACAAAGGACGACAGGGGGATCGCCCCCGCTACCAGGAAAAACACTACTCTGATTATGAATCATCACACAGTCTAGCAAGGGAAAGAGTGAATACAAGAGCAAGCAGACTCCCACAGCAGAGACAAAGACAGAGAGAAAGACAAGGATAAGGACAAGGACAAGGAGTCACGCCACAGCAAGGAAAAAGACAGGAAGCACTCTAAGTCCCGTGATGACCCACCACTCCCACAGAGACCGGGACAAGAAGCATCCCCGGAGGGACAAGGACCATGATGGTGACAGAGAACCTTTTCAAGGGGCCATCACCATGAGTCCTCCTCCAGCTCCCACAAGGAAGGCTCCAGCTCAGGCTCGGGGGAAGAGTTCGGGAGAAAAGGACAAGGAACGCTCTAGCCATCAATCCAGCGACAAGTCCTCAAAGGCAAGAACAGGGGGGACACCCCAAATGAAAAGTCTGAAAGAAAGGGTCCAGCGAAAAGGGTTAGTGAAAAGTCTAAAAAGAAGTCTAGTGAGAAGTCTGGGAGCAATCAAATGATAAAACTGACAGTAGATCCAAGGAGAAGCTAGACAAAAAGTCCGCAAATCAGAGAAGTCAAGTAGTAAGTCAGACAGTAAACAAAGTGGTCAGAAGACAGACGGGAAAAATAGAGGGAAATGATAAGCATTCATCAAAACACAAAAAGGATGGAAAACCGGGAAGATGAAAAGCATAAGAGTGAAAATAAGAAAGAAGAGGAGGAGAGATGAGAAGGAAAGCAAACGGGACAAGGAAGAACGGGATAGTAGAAAAGAGGTGAAAGACAAAAAAGAAAGAGATGACAAGGATAGCAGAAAGAAAGAAGACCGAGAAAGCAAAGATACCAAAAAGGAAAAGGATGACAAAGACAATAAAAAGAAAAGGAAGAGAGAGAGACTAAGAAGGAAAAGGGAAAGAAAAAGAGCATTAAGAGAGCAAAGCGAATACCAAGGAGGAAGATAAACCCAGCATAATGAACATTACAGAGAAGCGCAAGCTGAAAAAAGATGAAGAATCAAGCAGAAAAAAAGACAAGAGTCTAGAAAACAAAGCAGGAGGAACAGCCCCCAAAGAAAAGGACTGTCATGGATGAGAAGAATGACAAGCTTCAGGAACTGCAGCTGCAAGAGGACAGTTATGTGCTGGTGAATGACGAGGGCAACATCCTACTGTGCTACACCAAAGAGGATGAGGAGACACCTGACCTGACACCGGTGGTGACACCTAAGGCTCTGTTTGACAGTGATGAGGATTCACAGCCTGAATCCTTTGAAGGCTTTGGGAACAACAACAATAATAACAAGAAGGGTGAAGTGAATGACTTTGAGGGCTTTGAGAACTGCAAGTCGGACTGCAAACTCTCCAAATATTTGAAGATGGTGACCAGGGTTCCTGATGAGATGGACATGGAGTGCCCTGAGTGGGGTTTTAGGAAGAGGACCTGCAGCTGTCAGTTGATGCCAGTGACCTGACAGGCAAGGTGACACTGGAAGAGTTTCTCCGATGTATGCAGATGCTTGGTGCAATCATAAGAGATGCAAATGGTGTAATCCAGGAGTACAATAATACTGCTGAGGCAAATCCCTTAAACCAGGCAAGTAAGGAACAGCCTTGCAACCCAGAAGTTAATCCTGGAAAGAGACGGAGAATGTCAACCTGTAGCTCTGCTTCTTCCAGCAATAGTTCATCTGGGTCACCCAAGCACAAGCGGTCAAGAACAGACAGTAGCCTAGCAGCAAGCGATACAACACGGCTGGCAGAGCAGGGATCTGTCATTGTCAGTGGCTATGCCCTCTTGACCCCAGAGGATGATGGCAACAGGACCTCTTGCAGAGAGTATGGTAAGACTTCCTTTGAATTGATTTCAGTTTGATCCTTTTTTTTTCTGTTCTTTTACCCTTTTTCTGTCTGTCACTTAGTTTTCGTTCTTCTTTTTCCCTTCCATTATTTAGATTTATGAAAGAAAAAGTAAAAACATGATATCCTCTGAATAAATATAGATGTTTATCTTTTTAATAAAGTAATATGTGACAAAGTTGAAATGGAGGTTATATCTCATTAGGGACAGTGTCTTTTTCATCTGTATATCATGTCTCTTTCATGGCAGTATATTGTTTTTGGAGTAACAGGAATTTAAATTCCTTGCCAAAAACTTGGTCATGAGCAGATTATACTTTTCATTGTATCTCTAGCTGCAATTTTTTCCTAAGATCCTGACATCTGACGCTCCGTACCTTGGATCAAGTAAAATGATACTGAATATATACATGCTTTCTCCTTTTTTTCACTATATCCCCATATGGAGAAAGCAATATGATAAATATCCAGGTGATTTTTGACAAGTGTTAAGATGTTTATACATTTTAATATGTGATTTATATTCTGATTTGTTTTTCTTGGCTGATAATTCCAAACTTGTATTTTGTGACATTGCTAACCAAAATTCTAGTTATCAGAAATAAGAACATTATTACAAATACTGTATTGTGTTCCTTATTACATGTATGTTGTCATAAACAAATTTTATTAAATATATGCAACAAAAAATACATGATATGTTATTATTATTCCATATCAAAGAGTTTGATTTTCTGTATAGTTAGAATTAAATAGAGTAAATTCACTTTCATCCCAGAGAAATTTTTGGATATTTTTTACAGCATGTGTCTTATCTTATGTGTTTTGTAGTTTTTTGTTTATATGTTTTTGTGTGTATATTTATTTAATGTTTTATGTGGAATTTTATATTATATATATATTAAAAATATATATATATATATATATATAATATATATATATTTTATATTTATATATATATATATATATTTATTTATATTTTATATAATATATTATATATATATATATATATATATTATATAATATAAAAAAATTTTCTTCTTCTTTTAAAGTCTTTTGATTCTATGTTTGTTACTTTTTTTCTTCTTTTTTTTAGGGGGGGGTATATTTCATACCTAATGTTGTTTTATTTTAATTCTTGTGTTCTAAACAATCATGGTGCCTTTGTTTTGCCTTTTTGCAAGTTTAAACCTCTAAACTTTGAATTGTTCCACTTGTGACTGGGGAAAGCAATGGGGGATAATTGCACAGCCATAAGAAAAACATATATTTTGTAAAATGTTTTCACTGAAGTAAATGCACTCCCGGCTTCAGCTAAAAAAGGAAATAGGAAGGCTGGAGAGCTGAGGGGGGAAATATTAACATTTACCTAGAAAAGTTTGCTTATCAAATTGATCAGGAAGTGACATATATTTATAGGTAAGCAAGGACGATTCCACTGCTATTCTGCACAACCTCAGATTAAGGATTGCAAGACAATTCTGATATTGGGGATTAACTGGTAGTTTTCTGACAAACAGAAGCTGATAGACAAGAAGAAGAAGGCTATATCAATGATAATACTTCTTTGATACTGACACTGTGGTCTGTGTTGAATAATCCTAGCACAAGATCTGAAAACAACTAGAATTCACTAAATTTCAAGTGCCCTCTACTCTTTTATTATTTTATTATCTCATGTGCAGCTGAAAAGGAATGTAACAAAAATGTAACTTATTGTTGAGTAACATTTTTTCCTTTAATTTTCCTGAAAGTAAGAACCTATGTTTTTGCATGGAAGATGCAAGATGCATGGAAATCACAGAAATGCATATGATATCTAGATATTTATAGGCCAGAATTGTTGGTGTTTAGGACAACCTGTCAAACATTACCATTCCACAGCCAGATGCCCTCTATATGCCCAACCTGGTCATACTCAATCAAACTGCTCTGCACAGTCATCCACATGTGCCAACTATGGCAGCCCCCATAATGTATTTTATAAGGACTGTTCCACCTAGAAATTTGAGTCTGAGGTGGCAACTCTCAGATTCAGATTTGGACTCACTTTACATGGAAGAACGTCAATGAGGTTTTTCTCTTACTCCCTACTCCAGTAATGTCACTCACTCTGCCCCTCCCTCTCCCAGCCAAGACATTCTACACCCTCCCCTATACCTATCCCTCCTGCATCTTACTTCCCCACTTCTACCTCCTACCTGTTCCAGTCAATTTCTCTCACAAAACTTCCTAACCAACTCCTTTACAGAAACTCTCAAAGATATTCAGAATTATCTACTCGAGTGCCACAGAAACCCCTCATCCACCCTCAAATCCCACAACTCCTTCTCCCTCCACACTCAAAGTGACTTCCGATATCCATCCTCCTCCTACTCATATTCCCCCTATACCCCTTCATCTTACTCCCACCCAACACAGCCCATCCCCCCTTGCTCCACCTACATTAACCCTCCCTCCATCCCCTCTATCCCCTCCACTCTCTCCTGGGTACACACCTGAATCCCTTATGTCACAACTATGCCCCTTCCCCAATCCTCCCCCCCGATACCCTCCTAAAGCAACCCACCCCTCCCCCTCTCTTCCTTCCCACCCCCAGCTCCTTTCCCCTTTTAAATTCTAACACCACTGTAAACCCTTTCCTTTTAGATCAACTAAAATAAGCCTCTTTTATTGAAAATTCTGGGGTCTGTTTCTGCACAGACCTGACCTTCTTCATAGATGTTCTCCTTATAATCCATCCGTTATTTGCCTCCAAGAGACTTTTCTTACACATCATCCTCCTGTAACAATCCCCAACTACCATTTTGTCTCTTCTTCACTTCCCTTTATGTTTTCTATACTTACCTCAGAGAAAAACCTTTATAAAACCCTCCCTGCCAAACCCCTGTTCCGTTTCACAATTATTGCATTTCTTTTTTCGCCGTTTGGGTCACAGTTATTTTTAAAATATTTCTCCCCCTTTTCACCCTATAGACTTTTTTGCCCCATGTTTAAAAACAAATTTTCCAAAATCCCAAACCCCCTTTCCTCAATTGGGGATTTTTAAATGCCCCCACACTCTTGGGGGGGATTCTGTCACCCCCTCCATCCTTAGAAGCTTCCCCCATAACCCCCCCTCCATCCCGCCCGTTTTG
>NW_023663416.1:0-2500 GCF_015228065.2 Penaeus monodon
AAAGTCAATTTTTCTGGAATTTTTAAGCAAATGTTGTGGTGTTTAAAAAACCGCCTTTTAGGGAAAAGAAATCCGTTACAGTCTGTGAGTTTATTTACCTTGAAACCCTGTACCTGGTCTGTTCAAAATTATCCTTTCTAGAACTTTGCATACACATGAGGTTAATGAAATGGTCGGTATTTATCAGTGTTGATTTCGGTATAGGGATGATTAGACTGCGTGTCCAGGAGCCAGGCAGAATACCTTGTGCCAAACTTAACCTGTGTAGGTGCAAAAGGGGATTACTAGGTACCTGAACCATAAGGCGGAGGACACTATAGGTAATTCCATCCTCACCTGGGGCGGACGCTTTTCCTTTGATCAGTGCATTGTTCATTTCCCCAAATCAGTGATCTCAGCAAAGTCTGGGGGGTTTCAGTATCAGAACATCCAATCTCAATGGCAAATTGCGTGAAATTTTGATTGACTAAGGTGATCCTGAATATTTGTGGGAAGTGAGCTCAATTTAGACGCTCCACCCCATTGACTAAGGAGCATATCTGCTTGTGCAAGAGGACTATGGAACTGCGGGGTGTTAGTTGGTTTGCCTGAAATTCGATTAATTTTTTTTCCAGACGTCCGACATTGAGGTTTTATTGTTATGCTTGTAGGAACTGTGTCAAAGTGTTCATTTCTGAAATGAGTTTTTAATTCCCGTAGGTTTTTGTTAGCCTTAAGAAATTCAATAAGGTTGTCACGGGTATTATCCTGCGTGCGGGTTCGGACTTCCTGGAGGAGGGGCCTCCCTAGACATATCTTCCAGCTCATGTCCGACGTTGCCCATGATTTTCCCAGTCCCTCTCCACCAACCATGGCCGCTCTCTTCTCCCAGAAACTTTCCAGCCTGACCGCCCGCAGTCCTTGGTCCCGCTTCTCCCTCACCGACGCTGTTACCAACTTATTTTCCCCTGTCCTTGACCCCCCACCGCTTCAACTCCTTGGGTTCGGTCTTTCCTTTCCCTCTCGCCCTAAACCCCCTTTACCTCCATCGACATTATTTCCTCCTTTGACCGTTTCATCTCTTCTCCCAGGAACTCTTTGCCTGATGTCTCTCTCCTTCGTGGTGCTTTCATCCCGGCCCTCAAAATCTCTCCTCCCCCCAACCCTTCCATTCCTAGGCGTTACCGTGAGGCCCTTCAAAGCCTGCGCAAGGGGGGACGTCACCATTCTGCCCTCTGACAAGGGCAATTCGGTGGTGGTCCTGGGACGTGCCTCTTACCTGCAGAAGGCCCAGGACTTTTTGGATGAACGCCTCCACTATGCTCCCTTGACTAGTGCCCCCCGTGAACGCATTGCTGCTACCTTCCACCGTCGCCTGAAAGAGTAGCAGCCTGTTTTCCGGAGGCGAATCTATACCAAGGTTCAGGGTCATAAAACCCCTCGACCCCCTCATTTCTATGGGCTTCCTAAAACCATAAGCCGGCCATGCTCTGCGCCCCATCATCCCCTCCCGGGGATCTGTGACCCCACCCTCTTGCTGCCTGGCGGGAAAAGTGTCTCACTCCCGTTCTTGGCACCTTTCTCTCCTGCTCACCTGCGCCACTCTCAGACTTCATCCCCCGCGTTCGCGGAGCTTCACCGGTGACCATGATGAGCTTGGACGTTGAACTCCCTGTTCACCAAGGTCCCACTTGATGATGTCCTTGCTTTCCTCAAGAGGAAACCCCCCGCAGAGGATCCTCGTCTCCCTCTGCCCACCGACGCCTTCCTCCAGCTGATCGTCTGTGTGTGATTCTATTCCTTTTCTTTCGAAGGTCGTTTTTACTCTCAGACGTTCGGTGTTGCCATGGGTTTTCCCCTCTCTCCAGCCTGGCAAACCTGTTCATGGAATTCTTCGAGTCTGAGCTTCTCCTTTCCATCTCCATTCGGCCGTCGATCTGGCTGAGGTATGTCGACGACGTCTTTGCTCTCTGGCCTCATGACCCTGCTTGTTTCCGGGTTTCCTGATGCAGTGAACTCTCTCTCTCCTTCCATCCGTTTCAAAAGGGGGAATGGGAGGTTGACAACAGGCTCCCTTTCTTGGACACCTTAGTCCATCGCTCTGCTGCCCACTTCTCCTTCTCCATATACAGGAAAACCCATGCATAGTGGTATGTACATACACTTCTTCTCATACCACCCTCTCCATGTGAAGAGAGGTGTTGCCACCTCGTGTTCCTTCGCCCCTTCGCATCTGTGACCCCAGTACCTGGATGGAGAGATCGTCTTCCTTCGTCGCTCTTTCTCCAAACTGGGCTTACCCTGGTCATGTTCTCGATGCCGCGTTTATCCAGGGTGCGGCGTACCTTCTACCACGACTTCCTCCTAAATTGACTCCTCATTTGCCCGTCCTCAACCTGCCCTACACTGAGGAAATCTACTCTCTCCGTCGCCCTCTTCACCCTCTTTAAAATGCAGGCTGATCTTTCGCAGGTGAACACTCTCCGTCGCAACCTGGTCCATACTAGCCCTCCTTCCTCCG
>NW_023663416.1:10000-14949 GCF_015228065.2 Penaeus monodon
AAATTCTCAGACAGTTTTGAGACGATTCTGAGACGAAACTTTGAGTTGTCTCAAAAGTGTTTCGGCTGGCCTCTGGCCCCCGTATAAATATATTAACAAAAAAATAAATTATTTTTTAAAATATTAAAAATGCATCAAACTAAAAAAAAAAAATGTTGGGGAAACTATTCTCAGGTCTTAGGACACTGTTCGACCTGTTTTACTTTTGGACTTTTTTTTTTTTTTTAATGAAATATTTTGAACATTTAGATTTACACACGCACACACACACACACACACACACACACCAAAAACACACACAAAAACAATAATATATATATATATATATAAAATTATAAATTTTTTTATATATATATTTATATATATATATATATATATAACAACATATAATGTATACACACACCCCCCACAACACACATATATTATATTTTAAAATATATATATATATATATTATATAATTATAATATATATATATATATATAATATATTAATATATATATATTTATAAATATTATATATATATATATATAGAGAGAGGAGAGAAAAGGGAGAAGAGATAGAAGAGAGAGAGAGAGAGAGAGAGAGAGAGAGTTATTTGACTTGTTAAATTTAACCCTCCCAGGATAAGGGAAACTTTAGAATAGCGACGGCCTCCACTTTGGGGCGGGGGTTTTTCCTTTAATTTTCATTTTTATTTCGTCCCAAGGCCTTTTTTTTGTGTTCTCAGCACAATATATTTTTTTACTCTAAGCAAAAAACTTCATGAATTTGAAGGTTTTTTTTTAAATACAATATTACAAGGCGATGCCCGGCCCCCGGGCGCTTAGCAAATATCATTTCATTTTATGTATTTTTTCCCTGTAAAAATGTATTTTATGTTTTAATACAAGCATATTAGATAAAAAAAAAACACACCTTCACACTCTGAAGGTATTTTTCCCCCTGAAAATTGATGACGCAAAATGAACGATGTAAATAATCAAAGGGCTTGTGCCACGTGGTCATTTACATTATTTGATGTATGTCAGGTTTTATTTAAACTGACCGTGCCATGACTGCATTTGTTAATAAAAAATTTAAAAACCATATATACTGTGTTTTGGAAATATAAAATAAAAATTTAATGTATCTATTTTTTGATATTTTTATAATGGCAAATCGTCTAAAAAAAGTAAGAGTAAAATTTTGGGAAAAAGGTGGGAAGGAAAGGAGTAGGGATAGGGAAAGGATAAGGGGGGGGGAAAATTTAAATTTTAGGAGAAAAAAAGAGCCGGGGTTTAACCCAGCATGCGGGTTATGTTTGGGGTAATTAAATGTAGGGGTTTTTTGAAAGGGGGGGAAAAGGGGTGAGGGGGGCCCCATCCCATCTGAATCTTCTGGGGTTCCCTACGGTGTCCTCGGGCGTGCGGGGCTTCCCTCCGCCACACGAGGTTGCTCGGGAGGGTGGCCGGCCAACTCTCGGTGGTAAGGTACATGTACCCTACGACCTTAAGCACATTGCACTGGAGGTCGCGCGCTCGGGGGTTTTCTGGGAAGGGGTGGGTGAAGGCGTGGCCCCGCACTGGAGGTCGTGAATGGCAGTGTTCTCGTGGAAGGGTAAAGGCATGGGGCCCGGGACCGCCCGTTATAGTGAACGCAGCTGGATGATTGGGCTAAGCGGGGGGGGTTGGAATAAAAGTTTAGCACCATCTGAGGTGTGCTCTGGGCATGGCTCCTCGACTGTAACTCCAGGGTTTATTCCTGACTAACCTAGGCCTTTGAAGCAGGTAGAAGCTCGGGGGCTGGCCATTCCCGGGCCGTGAACTTCTCTCCGGCTCGCATAAATCCTAATGACAAGGATTTATAGCCCGGCACGAGTACTAGCGAAACCAGGGGATGTTGTGTCCTGCTATGGCACCTATGAAGGTCAGGTGAGGTGTAGGTATTTAAAAGGGGGATATGAGGGGCGGGGTGCAAAGGGGAAGTTAAACTTAAATTTTAAAAAATTAAAAAGGAAACAAATATATTAAAACAGAATGAGAGAACACAAAAACAAAAAAAAATTGAACAAACAAGGGATAGGGAAGGGGAAAGGTGAAAATGAAGAAGGGAGGTGGCTCAAAGGATGCAGCAAGCCTAAAACACTGCATCCCTTCTTCACCTGCAAAGAAAAAAGATCGGCCAAATTCATGAATGAACGATGGTGTTGAATCTGTCCAGCCATCAGTATGCAATGTGTCAGTCTGTTTAACAGACCAACCTACGCCACTAAATATTCAGAGGAACAGAGAAGCTTCTCATGGAGTTCTATGTAATAAAAAAGGTTTGTTTGTTTTGTATAGATGCAGCTTCGGGCGTGGGGCCGCATTTTAAAAATCTATAAAGCGAATGTAGGTTTTTTCTTGTTTAAGGCGAACTTTGAATTGATATGCAAATGAAATCGAAGAGAGAATCAAAGGTTAAACCAAGGGGGTACAAGAGGATTGACTTGGAGCATGTAGTCCTTCGAAGGCGTTTAGGTAAATGTTATTGTAAGGAGGAAGTTTTCGTGGTCTTACAAAGAGGGAACTTTTGTTTTTGTCTCGTTATTCTTGATACGCCATTTATGCTCCCATCTCGAGACAGCATCTAGTTTCGTCATTAATGCACTGAACGACACCTGAAAGATCATTGGTCGAGCTAAGTGCGTACAGCCATCAGCATAGAGGATAGTGAGTGAGTCTGTGTGTTTGGGGTCTGGTTAGGTCATTTGTGTATAATGTATAGAGTGTAGAACCGAGTATGCTGCCCTGAGGTACTCCAACCGTGTCGAAGGTTCGCTCTACATCTTTTGTGACAAGAACAGTCTAGTCGTTGGGTTTGTTGTTGTTTATGTAGTTTGTGATGATGTTGAGTGCGTCCTGCATCGAGCGATGTGAGCGAAAGCCGAAATTTTTTGTGTGAGAGAAGGTTATGGTCTTAAAGATACCACCTTAGTCGAGTGTTTATGATTTTTTCGAAAATTTTGCCTAATGTCTCGAGTAGACTAATAGCGTGGTAACTCTTTGGGGTCAGTCAGGTCTCTCTGTGGCTTAGGAGTGAGGGCCACTAAAGCAGTTTTTAAAGGGAGAGGGACAATAGCAGGTAGGGAGAGAGAGGTTGTAAAGTCAAAGCTTGGTATTTAAACTTGTACAAGGTTGTCAGGAAAGTGAATAAGAGCGTCTCGTCCAATCTGTGAGGAGGGGTGGAGCCTTACGAGGAAACCTCTTTATTTTTTTTTTTTACTCTCTCACATGAGATGGGGACTGTGAGTTCGTAGATGTCGTCCAGGCTATCCGGTCGGATAATTGGCTCTGGGTTAGTTTCTAAACCCCGTTCTCTTGACTCTAGGTATCAATTTCTTAAATTCTGTGAGTAAACAGGGGGTGAGGAGGGGAGGGTAAAAAACTTGGGGCCCAGTGTTCTTCAAAATTTTGGATAACATCCACGGGATCTAAAACTTTTACATTATTATGAATGAGGTGAGGAGAAGGGGGGTAGTTACTACCTTAAGTTGTCGGATTTTTTGCCCAAAATTCTCGTGGATTGCAAACTTTGTTGTATTTTACTTTAAAATAAATCTGTCCAATATTTTGTCGGTCATTGTCAAGCTATCGAGACGTGTCTTTTTAGAATAGATAAGTCCCATCGAAACATGGTTTAATCTGTTTAATTTTGGGTAAAACGACTTCGAAAAAAGGCCAGAAGACGTTTTGTCCCTTTTATATGGCTGAAATGATATGCGAGTTTTTTTACTGAGACCTGGGGATGGTGCTCAGAATAGTGCTGCCCTGTTCCCGAAAACGAGATCAGGGCGGCTATTTCCTCTCGGTGTGTATTGTGAAGAAGTCGGGGACTATGTAGTGGAGTCTTTTGGTTTTAAGAATAGAAAAAAGTTGCCCACCATGTGCATTGGAGGTGCTGTGGTGCAGTGTTGTGTGGGTAGCAATGATATCTCTGGCAAAGAAGACTGGGAGGTTTGTATTATTTAATAATTTGTTGAAGTCAAATTAGTATTTGGTTTTATATAGACAGTGGAAAGGATATTGGGCCCTGTGGGCTGAATAACCTGACTGCCATGAAGTCAGGGTGGCTGAATGATAGGGTGAGGAACTCATGAGTGATGGTAGATTTAATGAGAATGCAGGACCCATTTGCAATGCGTCCCTGATTGCCTGGATGTATAACCATAACGCCCATTTCTATAGCTACAGGCAGAGGCAGTTGCGATCATCGGAGCCCTATCCCATGTGTCCCTAGGGAAGGACACATAGTCACACATACAGGACTCCAGGGCAAAACCATTGTCTACATCAAGCTCACCCAAAGACAACATCTACCTCCTGACCACTGTCCTCACCATAACACAGAGGATTTTTTCTTAGGGTAGAATAATAATCGTAAAATGGGTCCCTAGCCACATAGGCATCAGAGGGAATGAGCTTGCTGACAGACTAGCTGACATTGGAAGGGTATGCCCCAAAACCCATGATCAATAAAACCAAGCCGAAAAATCTTAAGGCAGAAGTGTAATGCCACAGCTCGGCCTTCTTCTTGCAGCTTCACAGAGAGAAAACGAGATCGGCCAGATGGTACTCAGATGCCACGGCTATGAACCACTGGCACTCTCTGAAGCAATCAATACAGGTGCCGAAGTCATTCTTCCCAGAAACAGACAGATTACCATTGACATGGCAGATCATAGAGACAATTGGCTATGCAGACGGGTGTTTGCATGCACTGTGGCGAGCCGAACGCTACGTTGGTATGTTACTTACAGAATTGTGAGCACACACAATATCTGGACAGGGTTGCCCACAAAAAGCCGCCGGGCTGGTAAGGAGATTATTTCCCCAGCTTACATCATGGCAGCAGGAGTGCCTGTTGGCAATCCCGCCATATGGTAAGCTAATGTAGAGAATAAAGAGACGCATAAATGCGATGCGGGGGG
>NW_023663417.1:0-14947 GCF_015228065.2 Penaeus monodon
CCCCTTTTAAATTTAACCTTTTTCGGGGGGGGAAACCTTGTGGCCCAAAACCCCAAAACTCTAAGTTTTTGCAATTCCGGGTTTTTGTAAAATCATATGCTGCTTATCCCTCTTTTTATGCACAGAAATTTGGGAAAAATCTAAACACTGGAAAGATTTTTGTCTTTCATTAATCAAAATTTTTTTACTTTCATTTTTTTCGTCGACACACTTTTGATACTCCAAATCTATCATCATTAATTTGATTTATTAGAAGAAAGTACAGTCGTGCAGAATCTGATTAACGTAATGACTCACCGAGCGGTGAGAAAAACGCATGTTATTGATTTTATCTAAATTAAACCAAAGGCTTAATTGGTTTTCACTTCACTGGCTTCGCATCATTTTTTCCAAAAAAGAATGATAGGGAAAAGCTTGCTTTTCATTTCTTAATCATCTTCTTATAATCAGGGTAAAACCGGGCATCTGACTCTTGGATGACTAGACTAGAGAAGAGAGAAAAAAACTCGAAAAAAATCTTAGTAACGGAATAATGATTTGCTGCTGTTTTTCATTACTATTTTTTGGTTCCCCTATTCTTAACAAATTATGAGTAAACTCAAGAACAATGGTGAAAAAATAATATATCTACTTGCAAAATATTATGAATTTGGGACCCAAATAAATTTAGATTTTTCAATATTTGAGTCAAGTGTCTTTAAACTAAACCCTACAAATTATAAAAAACTTACTTCGTAAATAGGAATCATCACTCGCCCTAACTTTAACCCGGGAGGCATGGGGGCAATTTGTAATGGTTTTTTCTCTGCTGATTTAAGACTTATGTTATATACTAGGAAAACTATGAAACATTCTTGAAAATGTAAATGGATCAATACAAAATCTCTCGCTTATAGTGTTACATGATTTTTTTGATCTGTATTTTTCAGGACTTTTTCTTGCAAAAGGAATTAACTTCAATATTAAGCTAAAGTATAGTGACTATTATGTAAATTTCATTTTAATTTTTCAAAAACAGTGAAAGATAAAGGGTATCTATTTTTTACTAAAAGTGTCTGTGTATCGATTTTGCCGCAAAATTTATCATACCTCTTGAATAACAAGACGGTGCTTTCTTATAAATTTTTAATTTTTTTTTGCTTGTAACATTTTGAAATTGTTGAAAAATTTTTTTTTTTTCCACTTTAATCTCGGAAATTTTTAAGAGCTACTGTTATGTCGATGTCCACAGCAACGGTCACACTGTTGTGTATTGTGTGTGTGTGTTTTTTTGTTAATATTGTGTTGTTGTGTTTTTTATATTTAATATAATTATATATATTATATTTATAATATTATATATAATTTATATATATACACTATCAACACACACACAATTTATATAATATATTTTAATATATAATTAAAAATATATATATTATATTATATATTTATTAAATATATATTGTGTGTGGTTGGTGTGTCATATATTTTAATCTATAAAACTTTTTATAAATTTTTATATTATTATATTATAAATATATTATATATTAAAATTTTATATATTAACGTTTTTTTTCTATTTTAAATATTTTATATTTTAAAATATCTTCAATCTCTCTATCTATATTTCATATAAAAGATATATATCATTTTAATCTTATATATATTTTTATAATAATTATTTATATTTATAATAATACAATATTATAGCAAATAAACTACTAAATATATATATATATATTATATATAATATATATAATTTTATATAATATTATGTATGTAGTATTATCCATAAAAATATACATTAAAAAATTTGTATATTTTTTCATAGATCCATATTCATATTTTTTTTTTCAATCAGCATCTGTACTCCTCATAGTGAGTGAATATTGTGTATATAGTATATATTCATAATAGATAGATGTATATGCACTTGATACTGTTAATATTACAATATATATATGGGTGATATTTTCCACAAGCATACAATTTTTTATACTTTTATAACTTCTATATATAATAATTTTTTATATACATACAATTTTATCTGGTCCCGTGTGTATTTGTATATTAACATGTACATATATGTATGTATTAGTATATATATATATTTATATAAAATATATTATAATATAATATATATATATAATTTTTTTTACAACACACCTAAAAACTAAACCGCATACGCACACACCAAAACACACCACACACACCACACAACACACACACACACACACACACACACACACCCAAAACACACACACACACACACACCCAACACACACCGAACACACACACACACCCCGCACACACACACACACAACACACGCACCCACCCCACAAACACCGACACACACACACACACACAACACACACACACACACACACCAACACACACAATATAAATATATATATATATATTAATTATATATATTATATATATATTTATATCGTTTTCTTTCCACGAATCGGGCTCGAGCGAGCGTCAGACGAGGTATTTTTACGACTGCCGCGACGTAAAGGAACTCAGGGCCCCGAGGGTCGGAGTACAGCGCTCTAGCCACCGGACTAACGCGGCAGTCACATACTTAATATATTTAAAATATATATATATATTATATATTATCTATATAATTTTATATATTATATGTGTGTGTGTGTGTGTGTGTGTGTGTGTGTGTGTGTGTGTGTGTGTGTGGTGTGTGTGGGGTGCGCGTGTGTGTGGGGGGTGTGTGTGTGTGTTGGGTGTGTGTGTGTGTGTGTGTGGGTGTGTGTGTGGGTGGGGTTGGTGTGTGTGTGTGCGTTGTTATTTTTGGGGTGGTGTGTGTGTGTGGCCGTGTGTGTGCGTGGGGTGGTGTGGGGTTGTGGGTGTGGGTGTGGGTGTGGTGTGTGGCGTGTGTATTGTGTGTGTGTGGGGTTGTGTGTGTGTGTGTGGTGTGTTGTGTGGTTTTTGTGTGTGTTCTTGTGTGTGTGTAACCCCACTAAACACACAAACTCGTGTGTATATGTATATGTTATATCATATATAAAATTTATATGATATATATGTATATATATGTGTGTTGTGTATGTGTGTATGTGTGTGTGTGGCGTGCGTGTGTGTTTTGTGTGGTGTGTTGTGTGTGTGTGTGTGTGTGTGTGTGTGTGTGTGGTGTGTGTGTGTGTGTGTGTGTTTTGTGTTTGTGTGTGTGTTTGTTTTTGTGTGTATGTTTAAATATATAAATACGTATATAGATATAAAATTTTAATATAATTATTTTTTATATATATATTATATATATATATATATTGCTACGCCAGTGGGTCTTTGCTCTGTGCAAACATGTTTAACATGAAGGACCTGGCAACATGATGCAACTGGCTGCGAGCGGAGGAGCGGAGGAACAAGCCAAGGGAGACGGGGTTGGGTGCTGCTCCTGTGGAAGGCAGTTGGGTGCTGTCCTGTGAAACCTCGTGTGTGCTTTGTGACCGATAAACTTTGTGTTGCCATGTTAAAAGCTTATCGTGAAAGTGGACAGCTGGTTTAACCCCTGTATGTGCCTATAGAAAAAGTGTACGGGTAAATAAATTGCGTAAATAAAAGGAAGACTGCATTTTGTGTTTTTTTCGTCCCTCCCCTCGCCACGGGCTTTCCCCTTGGTGTTGGGACCTGTGGTGCTCGGGGCCTTTTGGGAACTGTTCAGTTTCCGCCCTGTGGATACCCCAATCTCTGCCTACCTGCCTTGGTTGGGGCAGAGAGACGGGGCGGCCCGGCGTAAAAAATCTTTATCCCACTCCGGGAACCATTTGTTACGCCGGCCCCCCGTCTCTCGCCAAAACACAAGCAGCTGCGCGAGTGTATCCACAGGGTGTGAACCTAAACATTTCCCCGAGGCACCGGCCCCACAGTGCCCCCAAACACCACGGGGGGAAACGCCCGGGCGGGGCAGGGCACGAATAAAAAAAAATGACAGTTTTTCCTTTTATTTACACGTTATTTACCCGTACACTTTTTATAGGCACATACAGGGGGGAAACCCATGTCACACTGCACGAACGTTTTATAACGGGGAACACAAAGTTTATCGGGGTCCAAAGGCACCCGAGGTCTTCACGGGACACCCCAAACTGCCCTCCACAGGAGGCCCCAAACCCTTGGCTTGTTCCTCCGCCCTCCCTCCCCACCATTTGCTCTGTTTCCCCCAGGCCCCTTCATGTTAACACTTTCCCGGTCCCCTTTTCATGTTAACACATTTTTTTGCACAGAGAAAAAGCCCCCCGGGCTAGAAATATATATATAATATATATATATTATATATATATATATATATATATATACATAATATATAATATTTTTAAGCACACCAAAAAAAAAATTTTTATTTAATATATATAATTTTTTACGCGGGCCGCCTCGTCTCTCTGCCACCAACCAAGGCGGCTAGGCGAGGGCGGCTATTCCAGGGTCGGAAACACGAACAGCTCCAAAGGACCCGAGCCCACGCCCCCAGAACACCAGTCCCCACTGCCGATACAGCTTATAACAGGGAACAAAAAGTTTATATCGGTCACAAGGGCACACACGATTTTCCCACAGAGGCACCAACTCTGTCTCCTTGGCTTTTCCCTTCTCCTCCTTCACACCGTTCACATTTTCCCCGGGATCCTTTCATTTCACATCCGGGGGTCATTTTTTTCATGTTAACAATGTTTCGCACGAGAAAAAGACCCACTGGCGTAGCACTACCCCCCCCTATAAAGCAGATGACCCGTCTGCTCTGACATATCAAAAACCAAAACAAACTCAAAAAATTTAAAAAAAATTATCCTCAGAACAAACAAAATTTTTTCATCCAGCGCGGCTTTCTTCGTCTCGGGGGGCACTCTGGAGGGTGGGGCGGGGGAAAATTGGGCATGGACCCAAGGGGTATCTCCTGCCCCCAAGCCTGGCTCATGATCACCTTGACCCCTTGCTGATCGCCCTCACCGTCCAAATCTCGCCTCATCTGGGTCAGCTCTGCCCGTCCTCACGCCGCTACGGGGGCAACGTCATCTTTTTTTTAAACCATCCCCGGGATCCTTCCGGGCCCCATGGAAAACGCCACAGCCGGTCCACGTGGAACAAGGGTCGTTTTCGCCCTCTGCAATTCGATAGGTAATCAGAGGGGCCGCTACCACCGTTTGGTCCCTCCCAGGGGCTCTGTAGCTTCGGCGAGAGCCCTCGCCCCCGCGGGGGTTATCAGCCACCTCTGTCACCTGTGTTGTACCTCATTCCCTCAGCGCCGGTCATGGTTTCCCTTCAGGCGGGCCCGGGCTACCTTGAGCTTGCCAGCACTCGTGGGTGCACCTCCGCCAGGTTCTCCTGACCATGATGCGGATGTGACAGTTGGCAATTTCCGTCGGGGGGGCACCCTGTGGCCAAATCCACTGGTACCTGAGCTCAAGGCCAAACATGATCGGGCAGGTGTGAACCTTTACCTATCCAACAGACCGGTGGCCTGACATGGGGGGCAGCTTACGTCCCATTTTCCCTGTTTCCCTGAAATTTTTGGTAACTTTTTTAGAAAGGGTGGGTTTAAAACCGCTCCACCATCCCATCGGCGGGGATGGAGGGTGTGTCCGGTCTTGCGCCCCCTAACACTCGCACACCCCTGAACATTTGTGACTCAAACTCACCCCCTTGGTCAGATGCAGTTCAAAGCACCCCAAAAGGGGTAATAAATTCATTCCAAACCCCGCCCCACGGTCTCAGCCTCGTGTTGGGGTGTGCATAGCCTCGGGCCCCATTTTGGGAAAATAGTCCTTCCCATACGATTATGGTTTCCTTGGGCTGAGAGGCAGCGGCCACTGTCTATTGCCCCCCCCTTCCATGGTGCTCCCCACGTCACCTGTAAGGGGGCACGGTTCTTTCAGCGGGCCCTTTTTTGCACTGCACACTCCACTCTACCCACTCAAACCTCCTTCTCATGCCCCCCAAGAAGCGTTGACGAGACGGCCGGGTCTTTTTCTCGCCCAAGGGGCCGCTGTAACACCGGCAGGTAATTCCCCAGCAACTCGCACGCATGGCTCGGGGTATACAACTACCCCGTGTAAATGCCCCTTTCATTAACTGCACCCACGCTTCACTAAAAAACCGCTTTGATTTCTCGAAATGTTTTTCCCACGGGTCCACCGCATTTGTGGGGGGGCTCTCTGCGCCCAGCCTCCCCTGGGGCTCCACTGAGACCCTAAACCCACCGGACATGGGGCAAGGCAGAGCCCCTCTTTGGGGCCTTATGCCCTCATCTCCCTTAGTGCGTTTCCAGCACCTGCAGACGGGGGCCACAGGATCAGAGTCCTTCTGGACCAATGTGACCAGCCTACCGGGCTCGATCGGCTGTCAGTGTTGAAATGGACACGACCCGGCGGTGAAGATGTGATAGTTTACTTTTTTAGGCGCCCAACCCCCTTGCCCCTGACCCTCTGCTCCCTTTCACGACTTAAACCCAGTGGGGCAGCTGGCAGCCCGGATGGTAAACCGGCACCGAGGGGTGGGGGTTAAATGCCGAGACTCTTCCCACCGCCGCACTCTTTCCTTGTCCACAAAGTTGCGTTCAGGCCTGCTAAAATTTGGGCACTGTAGTAGGCCACGACTACTCTTCCCGCCCTTTACTTGAAAAAACTCCCCCGTCCTTTCCCGCACTAGCTCTGTCCAAAGGTAAGGGAGCTTTGGGGCCCGGGATGGGAAGACCGGTGCTTCCACCAGGGCCTTCTTCGGGTTTGTCAAATGCAGCTGACGCCTCGTCCCACAGAAAACACTCCCCTTTTCGTGTAAGTCGGTGGAGAGGACCGCTACCTGGCGAAGTCCTGTACAAAGGGGTAGTATTGCCAGGGCAGGGACTCCTGACTTCCGCCCCTTGGTGGGGGAAATGGCCCCCTTTTCCCCCACCGCCCCTTCTGTGGGTGGGACGCACACCGTCTTGACTACCATGCCCCAGAAATGGCACCCATGCTGGAAAAACGAGCATTTCTTTGGGCGGTTTGAGGGTTGGGCCCTTTCCCCAAAAGCTTTTCTACCTCCACCCTCCAGCTCCTCCTCAAGGTGCTCCCGAAAACGATGACGTCATCAATGGAAAAAAGCCCGTCTTCCCTTCAAGCCTTCCAAAACCCCCTCCATCAACGCTCGAAACAACCCGGGGGTTGCGAACCAAAAGGGGTTACTTGAATTGCACAGGCCTTGCCCCCAAAGGAAAAAGGGAGTCTTTGGGTTTCCCCTTCCCCATCTCCACCTGGTGAAAACCCACTTCAGGTCGAGTGGGAGAAAACCCCCTGGGCCCCCCCCAATGCATCGAGTTTGTCATCAATTCTCGGCAATGGGGATGAGTCCTTGATTCCCTGTCATTCAGCGCCCGGGATCCCCACAGAAACGTTGGTGCCTCCTTTTCTTCACCGGACTACCCCTGATGACCGGGCTGTCTGCCATTCAAACACCCCCCGGGCCCCTACTCATTGCTGCGCTGCATCTCTTCTCGTCTGGTTTTGGGGCAATCTCGGGGGGGGGGGGCTTGAGGGGAAAAACTTTCCGGGGGTTATGCGGGGCTTCACCAATCCCGTGCGGCCCCGGTCCAAGTCACCCCTGCAACACTCTGCAACTGGAAAGGGTGTGACGCATCTTCTCTGTCTGTGCTTCCGTAGGTTAGCGGGACTCCGTGCACCAAATCCCCGGGGGGTCAGCAACGGCCCCCCACAACCAACTCCTCGCTCCCCGACGACTCTTCGGCGCTCCCTTCCCCACAAGTGCCCAGCTTTGCCCCCAGCTGCACCTTCTGGGGCCCCCAAGTAAAGCCATCACCGCTCAGGTTTTGGTGTTCTCCACGGCCCTCACTCCACGCATCACCTTGACGTCTACACCCGGGTTTAGACTCTTTCCCGGAGGCAAGGTGCATCGTCACCGTAACTCCTCGCACGCCAAACTTGGGAAGCAAGGGGACATCTTTTACCGTTTCACCCTCACCCGCTTCCGTCCAAAATCGCCCGCCTTATCTCGTCAGGTATCAAGGCCCCGAAGCAGTGCTCGCCAAACGGCCACATCACCGGCAGGCCGCTGAACCGTGCTGCCCACGCCAATACGAGCCCCCCACTGGGCCCCCTTTCTGCACACAATGCCCTTGACCCCACACGTCTCTGTGGTGCGTCTGGAAATTGCATATGCCCCAACATATCAGGCCGCACTAGGGGCTTCCGCCCCGTTCCCTTCGGCGGGATGGGGTTTCCCATCTATTGAGCCCCCCCCCACCTGCATCGTGCTGGGTTTGACGCACTTACCCAAGTCGGGGCCCGGGAACCGGGCTTGGGTTTTTGGCCCCTTCTCCAAGTTTTCCACCCTTTCCACTTCCTTTGCCTTGGACATGCACTCGGATGGTGACCATACCACCACGTCCTTGCAGCCCTGAAGCATCAAATCTTCCCTTTAGAGGACTGTTCTCCGCTCCCTCTGCCTGCAGTCGGGGCCTTCCTCTCCCCCCCAACCAAGCCTTGAAAATGCTCGGGGACACCTTCCTCATGCTACTTTCTCCACTTTAGCCTTCCGGGCCCGGGGGGGTCACGGCGGGGCTGAGCACTGGCCCCAGGCCACTGGGGTTTCCTTGGAAGGCCTCGAACTCCAGGGCCCCCGCCAGCGCCACCTGCAGGGCCTAGGGGGGTCCTGTTGACGTGATTTGCCTGCTTTGGGTTTTAAAGCGTCAACAAACACCCCGGGGGCCCCTTTGCCGTTACCAGCTCGGGCCTTCTCTTCCTGGGTCCAGCCCTTGGGGAATGCCGCATTTCAATTGGGCGACATATCCTCCCAGGGCCACCTTCCCGTCTACTCACTGCTTTGCCTCACAATGTCTGGGGCCAAGGGGGGTGCGGGGGGGAAAGCGTCCTTAACTAACACCCTGGGGGGGAAGGGGGTGAGGGGGGCAACGAGGCGGTTTACCGGGGCCGGTTTTCCGCCCCTATCCCAAAGGGGCGGTTCCCATGATCCCCAGCCTTCTGCGCGCCACTGGCTCCGAAAGATTCTGCGAGGCCCGGGGGGTTTTTCCCCCACGACCCCAGAAAACCCCAGTAAATCTGACCTCCGGCACTGTTGCCCAAAACCCCGTCTGCCCTTTTCTGCTTTCAACGTTCTACCTCGTGACGCCCCCTTTCCCCCTTCACTTCCTCCCCAGGCCCGAAACCCGCCTTTAGAGTCTGCACCTCCCCCATCAGTTCACTCTTCCGCTGTTTTATCTTCCAAAGCAAGATTGCTCTGTCACCTCAACAATTGGAGAACTGTTCCTCTGCCTTCCTTCCCGCATCTCGACAAAAGGGGCGCCTGCTCGTGTGCCTTCTGTGCCTGCTCTTCTGACCTTTGTGCCATTTCCTCCCTCATCCGGGCCCGCATGGCAGTGATCAGTCCCTCTGGGTCGGTCTTCACCTCCCGTGCCGCCTCAGTCATAGCCCCCCCTCTCCCTCATGGGTGCCCCCATCTTTGGATGAATGAAATCGGGGCGTCTCACTGATCAATATCACAAAACCCCCTTCTGACACCATTTGTTACCCGGCCCCTCGTCTCTCTCTGCCACCAACACGGCAGGGTAGGGGACGGGGTGCTATCACAGGGTCGTGAACACTAACAGCCCAAGGCACCGACCCCAGCGTCCCAGAACACCAGGGGGGAAACACCCCTTGCAGACACTGCACAAAAAAACACAAAGACAGTTTTCCTTTATTTTCCAAGTATTTACCCGACACTTTTTTATAGGCCAAAAAGGGGGGGGCACCACATGTCCACTGAAAAAAGTCGCTTAACAGGCAACACAAAGTTTTTTATCAGGCCAAGGGGAACACATCTTCCAGGACAACCCAAATCCGTCTCCTTCTTGTTCCTCTGCCCTCCCCTCCAGCCCTTGCGACATGTTTCCCCGGATCCTTTTCATTTAAAACAGTTTCGCACAAGACAAAGCCCCTGGCGTAGCAATTAATATATATATATATTATATAATATTATAAATATATATATAAAATTTTATAATATTATATTTTATAAAATATAATTATATATATATTATATTTATATATAATTAAAATTAAAATATATATTTTATTTTATATTATAATATATAAAATTTTATTATATATACATAATATTATTTTATATCAAAACATAATATTATATATTTTAAAGTTATATATATTTTTTAATTATAAAACAATAATAATAAAATATTAATATATATAATTATATATATATATATAGCTTATTAAAATAATTTTATATAATATATTATTAAATATACACGGGGGTGGTTGTGTGTGTGTTTTTATATAATAATATATAATAAAATATTTAAAATATATATATAAATATCCCTAATTCACACGTTGTTGTGTGGTGTGGGTTGTTTGTGTGGGGTGTTGGGTGTGTGTGTGTGTGTGGTGTTTGTGGGTGTTTGGGTGGTGTGTGTACTCGTGGTCTGCTGCATTTTTTTTTGTGTTGTGTCGTAGACACACATGCACACACAACCCCACCCCAAACCAACAGATACATATATATATATATATTATTATATATATATTAAATATATATATTATATATTATATATATATGATATTTATAATTTTTTATATATATTATTAATATATATATATATATTGTAATTTTTAAAATTATAAGTAAAATATATTATATTATATATATAATTATATAATATATATATATTTATTTGTTTATTATATTATTATTTTAAATCTATATATATATATCTTCTATATATATATATAATTTTATATATATTATATATATAAATTTTAAAAATAATAATTATTTTTTTTTACTATTAAAAGCTTAAAAATTATAAACTTATAATTTAAAATATCTTATCTATATAAACTTTATTATCTTTTATCTCTATTTATATTTCTCAATTCTTATATCTATATTATTATATTATATTTTATCTTTTTTTTTTTTGTGTGTGTGGTGTGTGTGTGTCTGGTGTGGTGTGTGTGTGTGTGTGTTGTGTGTTGTGTGTGTTTTTTTGTTCTTGTGGGTGTTTATATATCAATTTATATATATATTTATAATTTTATTATTATATTATATTTATTTATTTATTTTTTTATATTGTGTTGTGTATATATAAATAATATTATAATTTTTTTTTATATTCATATATTTATATTTTGTTTTTGTGTATATTATATTTATATATATACTTATATATATTATATTATTATATATATATAAATATGTATAATTATATTTTAATAAACAAAAATAATTTTTCAAAATGTTTAAATAATGTTTTAAAAATGGGCCCCGGTGGGCCCAGTGGGTTTGAGCGTCGGACTGAGCTTCACCGGGAAACTAGTTCGAGGGTTTGAGTACCGGCCCGGGCGCGTTTTTTCCTTTGGGAAGGAACCCCCGATTTTTTGCCTAGCCGCTGGGGGAAAAAGCCACCCAAAGTCAGTGCCGGTAAATAAATGGTGACTCGATAAAAACACCGGGGGGGAAGGCAAGGAAAAACCACCGCTCTAATTCCCAAAGAAATTCATAAATCCATGAAAACCCCAAAAGGCCCAGTGACCGATTTTTTAGAGCATGGGACTAAAGACGGGACAACGGCAATCTGAGTTCGGGGTTTCGACCCCACCGGCCCGGGCCGGTTTTTGGTTTTTTTTTCCTTGGGAAAGGAACTTCACCTCGTTTGTCTCCCTAGCTACTGGGTAGCCAAGCCGCCAAATCATTCGGGCCCCAAAGCCCGGATAAAATATAGAAAAATATTACCTAAAAAGGTAACACCGGCACTCTCCGGGGAAGGAACGGGGGCCCTCCACGTATCCCCAAAGCATCACAACATAAAAACTAAATTAATGTCTGCTGTCCACGGCGGCCCAAAATGAACCTCTGCTAAAAGAAAAGATACACCATATACCACACATGTGGTGTGTTGTGTCTGTTTTTGGGATTTTTTTGTGTTATATGTGCAAGTATATATATATATTATATATATATATATAATATATATATATATATAATTTTTATATAATACATATATCATATTATTTTATATACATACATACATACTTCATACATATTTTAAAAATAATTTTAAAATATTTTATATATTTATATTATATTATAATATTTTATGTTGTTTGTGTGTGTTGTGTGTGTATAAGGTCCCTTTATTTAATTTCCATAAACCACTAATTATCTGGCGGGGCCCCCGAGGAGAACTCAGTATCTCTTTGCTGGTTGATTGACCTACGACACGTTTTTTGAAAGATCTTTTTGTGGTAGAGTTACATCGCACAATTTTTTGTAAGCCTTTAGATAAAAACCCCTGGCGATTGTTCATGGCTCTAAGTCAAGTTAAGAACCAAACGACTCCGGGGCGTAGATGAAGATTTTATCTGAGCTCGTCTGCCTCTCATTCGTCTCAGTGTCCCCAAACGCCGATACCACACACACCCCAGCCTCGGGGCTGGCGGGCCGGACACGCGCCCGTGTTTCCCTAAGACTCGCTCGTGTTTTTTACTTTTCCGTAAAAGAGTCAAGCCGTTATACCACACCACTGCAACCATCATAACCATATACTAAGGCATCTGACCTTTTTATAACTGGGGCGGGTGGTCTTCATCCTTTCGGCTCGCACACGGCCGGACCGCCCCACATCGCCATGTCTTCAAACCAGTGATACCTTTGGGGGCTTTTTTCATTTTTTTCCCCCTTCCCTCTCCCCCCAAAAATGTGTTAACCGTTTGCAGTCACTCTCACGTTGGTTTTGTTGGGTAAAAGTCAAAGTTACAGCAAAAGGCATTTCTCCCATTTTTCTGACCTTAGATTGCATTACTGTGTGTCAGGGTATTGGCAACAAACATGATTCTTCATAAAAAAGTTTAAAAAGATTGTATCGTTTCAACTGAAATGAATTTAATGTATTCGATTTTAAAATTTTTTATCATGAATATCATATTATTTTTTTCTCTTCTCTAGCGCATTTTGCTTTCCCTTTCCCGACCGCACATTTTCTTTCCCCCCGGTCTTGGGACATGAAAAAGGGCCAAGAGATGACCCCGATTTTCCTAAAAAATGGGGTAAAAATTAAAATTTTTTTATTTTATAATTTAATTTATTATTTTGATTAGTTAAGGATTTTCCCCACATCGGCCAGAGACGAGATATAAACCCCCTTTTTAATGTAATGACTCTTCCCCAACATTACGATAGTAGGTACAAAAGTAAAAAACTAAAATTATTCTTTTATCAGCACTTTCGAGGTGGTGTGACCTGAGTTCATCCATTAATTAAAGTAGACTGGGTTTTTTGCTGGAAACATTATTCGCCTTATTAACACAACTCTCACCCTCTAGAAGTTGCTTGCGTTTTGGGTAAATCCCAACCGATTTTTGTGTTCTGATAGATCCCGTGGGATTCCCTGAGTGCCCATCACAGATACATAGAAAAGCAGGGGTTTTTTTAAGATTTTCCCGGGCCATTTGCTTCATTTGTATGGCATTTTGGGTATGGAACCCCTATTGATGAAATCTGACTCTAGGTAACATGGCTACCTCCAATTTAATTTCTGACCCCGAGGGAGATTTTCTTGCTAGAAATCTTTTAAAAATTTTTTTTTTCCGTCACGTTCATTTGGCGTACATTCTTCACAAAACAATTAAATGTTTTTAAATTTATGTGGGGAGTTAAATAATTTTGCATCAAAAGCATTGCAAATTCATTGCTGTTTTGTTATATTGTGTTTTAAACTTCATGTTTGGATTCTTTTTTTGTGTGAGTTCACTTTCACTTCCATTTTTATTCACCTTCTGTCGTCCACAACCACACTTACATTCACTCTCCAGCAGAAAAAAAAACACTGAAAACCCTTTTTTTAATAGGGGTTTTTTGCGTTTTTTGCAGGGGTAAAAATCTATGATTTTCTCTTTTTCCGCGATTTTGTCAGCATAAGATGATTCGTTTTTTTACAATTTTTTTTTTTTACATACTTTCTTCTCTGTGTGAGCATTGGTTCAGAATCTTTACAATTGTCGTATCCCTTTTCTACCTAATCTATCAAACGGTTTTTCTATTCAAACCAGGGCCATGCGGATCGCTCTGATGTCCCCCTGTCCTATTTTTCTGCTTTTTATTGTGAAAATAAAACCAAAATGAAAAAAAAAAGAAAAAAAAAACGAACATTAAAAAATCAAAAATTTATAAATAAAACCGCTAGTAACTTTACCCTTTTTCTCTGTTCCTCTCTTTTTCTTTGGGCCCTTTGGTGTATATCTGGTTTCCTAAATTTCATATAGCATCGGGGGACGATATCCGACCGTACCGAATAAGACCCGCTGAGAAAAGGTCTCTTAGGGGGGCGTAGGAAGACTCAAGGGGATCGCCCTTACCTGCAGACCAGGGGGTTCGTCGAGCCCTAGATCCACAAAGGACCAGAACTTGCCAGCAAGGGATCGTCGCCCCAGGGGCGTGGGAAACCGCCACCTGCCCGAAACCCCAAAAAATCTAGTCAAAATCCCGGGGCTCATCCGCAAAAAAAAAGCCCCCAGATGCGCCCCGGGGCGCCCCTGCCCACGAGGACGTGGACGAGAAAGCGCCGAAAGACAGAAAAGAATCTGTTAGGATGTTGGACAGTACGCCGCCGAATTAGACCTAGACAGGCTACAGAGGAAATTGTAAAAATTCAAATGAAGGAGTTCCTGTGCAAATCTTCGAGGTGTTGGACGTCGGAGACAGATAGATTACACCAGGGCCAGGGAAAAAGAGAACAACGGGGATACCCCCACGAAGATAACCAGGACAATGCCCAAAAACAAGATAAAAAGCCAATCGGACCGGCAAAAAAATGGTTACCTTTAAGCCCCTAGGCACCTCAGGGCGGGGAATAAGGGGAGTAGGTTGGCCACAATTGGTTTTGTACAAAAACAAATTTTTGAAGCAAATTTTGACTCAGGACCCAAACCCTTT
>NW_023663418.1:0-2500 GCF_015228065.2 Penaeus monodon
GCCATTACTTCCAGTTTCCAGTCTACATACCGCAGGTATAGGGTTGGTTTTGTGTGAACGGCTCTTATTACAAAGGCGTCATGTTCTTCATCCTTTGGCAACTCGGGGTTGATCAGAGAAGATTTCGGGGTACTTCTTGAATGATCTCATGGAGGCCCTGCGTTATGGTTTCCTCTACTTTGATTTTATTATAATACTCTATGGCCTTCCCTCGAATCAGTTTCAGAATCAGAGCTGACAGAAACCAGAGTCCTCAGTATTACGGTTGCCACACACCCAAACTGCTTCGAGTTTTCATACCCCTTCGGGAGAGGAGCGCCCGCCGAACATTTCATGACGTCGACTGTCACCCTTCTGTTGATGATTGTACGGCTAGACTGAATACAGCGGGGCCCTTGGGATAATATTTCTTTTATCATGTTTATGTGAAAAGTGGCCGATTCCTACGATGTATTAACGTCTGAAACTCTTTGAGAATAGCATTAAGGCCCCACTCCACTGAGCTAAGAGCTTGTTTGGGGCTCGTAAGCAGCAATATGAAGCACTGTTTCCTTCATTAAGAGTACGAAGCTTGCTTTCCTGTCATAAAAGGACTTCTGAGTGACCTGACTTTTAAAGAGCTCCTCCTTTTGCGAGTTAGTATGTAAATGCAAGTATTCATCCAGATCCAGAACATACTGAAAAGGGAGGAGTGATTACTGGGTCGTCCTCAGTGTTGTCCCACAGCTCCCTCAAACTTGCAAAGGGCCTCTTACGGGTCTTCCATATCCCAAACTCAATGGGGAGAATTTAAAGGTACTCTGCAGTGCTTCTTTGTAGGCAAACAGCATGGTTTACCAGTAGACGAAGCCATTCCTGGGGCTGGTCTGCTGCCATGCATTTTAGCACTTCTTAAGTTTTTCCTTTTAAATCGCTCACAAAATCCATTTCCTTCTGGGCGGTTATGGTGTAATTCTCATACCCTTTACTGAAAGGAGTTTCCAGGTCTCTTCCATCATGCGTGATGTAAAATGGGAGCCTCTGTCGCTCAGTACTTCCCCGGGGATGACAATTCTGCAGAACACACCAACTGTGGCAAACTCTATGTTCTTCAAAGGCAAAAGCTTCTGCCATCTTGTTGCAAATCAACAAATTTTAAGGATGTTCTTCGTTTTGTCTTCAGCACAAAGTGTAATGGGACCCACAATATCGACATCTACCCGAGAGAACGGTTCCGCAAACACAGGAAGTGGCTGTAGGGGTGCGGCCCGTATTGCGTCCCTTGTCCGTTGTCTTCTGACTATGTCACAGGAAAGGGCGATCTTATATTTCATCTTCCATTCCAGGCCAAACATGGTGGGTTGTATTCGGGCGAGAGTTTTGGCTCCACCCTTGTGACCTTCGGGAGCGAGTGTGCCCCAACTTGAAGACTTGTTGGCAGCATTCAGCTGGAACAACGAACTGCAGCTTCACCTCACCCTGGGCAAGGTAGTTCATTGGTAAAGTCTGATGTTCTGCCATATAAAGTCCTCTTTTTCTTCTGTGGGGCAAACATGGCGTTGCCAGCCTTTTCATTAGTTTAGGAGGGGGGGGCATCATTTTTCTGCTTCTCAGCTATATCCTCGCCTATTATAATGTTTCTAGACCTTGGCTTAACACCCGTGTGCTGATCTTAGAGCGACGTGCAAAGCTCTCGTAGTGACGCGCCGGGGCCCTGTTTCAAAAATGCCTGCAATACATTGGTCTCGCAACACCGGGGGATTCTGACATAGGGGTGACATCTGTGGCATTTCACTCTCCTCTGCTTTTTTGTGTCATCGTGCTCTTGCCTCCTTCCACCTTGACTGCTTTTAGCCTCTTTTCCCGGGGATCAAGAACTCCGGGCACTTTTTCCCCAGGAAAAAAATCGAAGGCGGGGTTACCGACAGCGCATCCAGTACCTTAAATTTAAGGGGCTGGCAAAAAACCCTTTGCCTCATTCAAAACTATTTGTAAACCATAAATCTTTGTAACACAAACGGTTTTGCCAGGATAACCCTTTCATTTTACATACATTTTATTTTAAACTACCATCCTGTGGGCCAGGTCTTGCATGATAACTGCTCTGCGACGGGACTAAGCCTTCTTCAGTGAAAATCTCTTGTTGGTTTGCTGAAGGCGGGGGAAGAAAGAGCTGCACAGGTACATGGGGGCCAAGTCCGGGCCCCAAACGATGTACCTGGGGCTCCTCCTTTCCGGGACACTGTCCCATAGCCAAGTGCCGGCGGTAAAGGGCTTCTTTTCACCCCCTTTTTCCGGGGCCATATTGAAAAGGCGGGTGCTTGTTTTCCCCCCGTCTGTGTTTAGCATTTTTCAGGAGTTTTAACCCCCGTGATTCCGCCTTCCATGGTTTCTTTGACTCTTACTCTGGGTCCCCTCTTTCTTGCCCTGTAGTTTAGTCAAAAGCGAGGACCCCCATCTGCATCTGATCCCGCCGGCGAGCTGCAACCCCTTGGGGAAATGAAGATAGCAACTGAAAACC
>NW_023663418.1:7500-14947 GCF_015228065.2 Penaeus monodon
ATGTCTCCTCGATTAAATCTGGGCCCCCCTTTGCATGGGTATGGGGGCAAGGTGTGTAAGATCACTGGAAGAGCAATCCATGTCACAAACCGCTCTGAAATAGATGGCATAATCATCACAGGGAAAAAAGTGTTCCTAATAGCTTCCTACAACTTGCCATTTTTGCGCAAGGGAAGAACTTTGCTTTTCAAATCTGCCGAAACTACCCCCGAAGTGACGCTATTCCTACCAAAAAGATATCTCCCTTCCGAGAACTCCCCGAAGTTTTCCTTTTGCCCTATGCAATAGGTCTATAGGGAGGGTACAGTGCCATCCCCTGGAAAGGACTTAACTTCTATCCCTAAACCGGGAAAGGGTACGCCCCCGGGAAATTTTAGACCAAATTTTTCTCAGTTATATGGCTGCAGAAAGGAAAACGTGTTTTACCCCATATCAAAAATGGGTTTAGAAGATTGGACGACCACAGATCACTTGTAAGGGTGGAAAAAGCTATACAATTCCTTCACCAGGACTCACATGTTAGCGCCTTCTTTGACTTTAAAAGGCTTACTATCTCTTGGAAGAATGGCAACTCTTGAAGCTGTATGACATTGGTTTAAGAGTAGCATTACCTACCTTCTTACAAAGCTTCCTTACTAACGGAAATTAGAATTTGGGGGGGAAACAGTTTTTCCCCTAACCTACAGTATCAGCTGGAAGGGGTCCCACAAGGGAGTGTCTTAAGTGTGCCCTGTTTGCCATTACTAAAAATGACTTTGGGTAAAGATTGTTCCAAGTGCTGTCTCATGTAATCTGTATGTGGATGCTTTCACTTTTACTGCTCAGGAGGAAGCTTACAAGATGTGCAAGGACTCAGCAGGCTGCAGTAAATCGGGTTGTACAGTGGGCAACATATCATGGGTTTGAAATTTTCCCCAAGTAAGACCACGGCTATACATTTCCACAAACGGGGAAAAATTCCCCCCTTCCCTCTATTTAGGAGCAAACCCATGCAATTTGTCCAAGAGGTGAAGTACTTGGTCTAATTTTTGACTCAAGGCTCACATAGGTGCCTCACATCAAACAGTTTAAAAGTGAAGGCTAAAAAAGCACTTAGTATTTTAAGGGTTTCTTTCACATTTATTTTGGGGGTGCAGACCGCACATCGCTTCTGCAGCTTTACCGTGCATTTTATTCATAGTAAGCTTGATTAAGGATGTGGGGTTTTTTATTCATTTGCAACACCCACTGTTCTCCGGTGTTGGACTCATTTCATAATAAAGCTCTCAGAATCTGTATTTGGGGCTATCAGGTCTACAGGTGGAGTCCCTGTATGCTGAGAGTGGAGAACCACCTCTTTGTTACACCGGGACTATATGAACCTGATTTACTACACGAGATTCTGGGATCTCCTACATCCAGATTGGTTTTCAACCCCCTTGAGGATAGCCGATCCTATGGTAGGAGAATAAGGAATCCTGTGGAAGATCACTAAGGTTCTGGCTGTTGGAATTCCCCAGTTCCCTTTCCCAATTGGTTAGAATTGGAAAAGGGAGAGATCCGAAGCAGAAGCCAGAGAGAGATTTCTTCAGCACATTTCTAAGTACCAAGGATCAGATTAAATATATACAGATGGTTCGAAATCTGAAATGGTGTGGGCTTTGCGCAGTGACAAAAGGAAGACTGCATTTGCCAGTCTTTCTCTGGGCAGCCTTAATCTTCACTGCAGAGTTACATGCCATCCTTGCAGCATTTAAAAGATGACGAAAATTCTTTTGTGCTATATTGTGACTCTCGTAGTGCCTTGCAAGCATCAAGAGCTTAAACTCATCACATATAATAGTGAGAGAGGTTCAAGATTAGCTTGCACTGTTGTCAACACGTAAAAAGATAACTCTGTGTTGGGTTTGCCAGCACATGTTGGTATCAATGGAATGAGCAGCGGCAGCTACTACTCCTTGTGATGTTCACCTTGTGATGCTCTTTTCCTCTCCCACACACCGACCTGAAACCCAGCATCAGAGGAGGCATACTTCCAAAAAAATTATCAAAACCAAAGACGTATGTACTTGTCTCCCCCATATACACTGAAAATTTTATTGGGGAGGATTGTGACATACCCGGGTCTTATTAGTTTTTCCCTTTGGGAGACTAATATTTTCCCAAAAATTTAAATTTTGCATAATGTTTATGCAATAATTTTATACACTTGGAGCATAAAATTTATGCTTTGATTTTTTATCTATCTATTGTTATTTGTAAGATATTTATTGGTAGATTTTTAAAGTTTTAAATATTTTATAATTTCTATTTAAAAAGATATTCGCCGCTAATGACCTTACTGTTGCACAGCAGATAATTTTAAATCATCAATCAATCAATTCCTTGCAAGTTCACAGCCTCCTGTCAAACCCTGACTCCTGCAGTGCCTCCTCGTGGCCACCCATGGATACTGGCTACCTTGTGGTTCCAGGTAAATTGTGGGGGATCTATGAGCAGCAGGAGGCCCCAGAGGCACAGAGCAATAGCTCACTGGCGTGTGGACATGCCCCACTCCATACCAATTCCTGCCCCTTGCCAACCTAGGGTTAATTGACAATTTGTGGAAGTGGGCCTTGCCAGCCCTCCTCCCCCCAGATAAATCACCGGCACTACCGAAATAAATGGATATGCTGGGAGATGGGTGCTGTCCCTCCCATCCACAAGTGAGCTGGGCTGTGGGGCCCATTGGAAGGGCATATGTTTGGCCGCAGGATGGGAACGGGAGTTACTTTTCCCACCTTCCCCCAGCAGGCAAGAACCCTCCATGAGGCTTGTGGGGCAAAGCCCTAGGGAATTCCACAGGGGGCGTGGGCCCCCCATTCTGCTGATCCACTGTATTTAGGGCAGTTTCGGGGGGTGGCAGGGGGTGGCATCCCCCCAAAGTGATCCCCCAAGGCTTAACTTCAGTGAGCTACCCAGGTAGGTGCTTTGAATATCCAGTCCTTGCGGCAGGAGTGGTAACCTCTACTATCTAGGGAATTCAAGTGTTTGGGAGTTAAGGTGACTGCCCTCTTTGGGGGTGAGAAGACCTGGCAGCGGCACAATCTTATGGGTAGTTACCCCTATTTTGGTTGGGCTGGGGCGATGGTCATTACTTCCAGGGAGTAGCCATACCCATCTCCAGCCGACTTCATAAATAAATGGAAATGCTCAGTGCGAAAAAGGGAGCAGCTTTTGCTAAGCCCTCCCCTGCCAGGTACAGCCTCTCCACATCAAAACTTCTGCAGTGCCTCCTTGTGGCCACCCAGGGGTTTACTGGGCACCTTGCAGTCCCAGGCAAAATCTGTGGGGATTTTTGAGCTGCAGGAGGCCCCAAGGTACGGAGCTATGGCCCACCGGCGTGTGGACACGCTCTGGCTCCATACCAACTCCTGCCCCTAGCCACCCAGGGGTAATGGGGCGGCTAGGTGGAGGTGTGCCTTGCCAGTCCTCCTCCCCCCAGAAAGACCCACGGGCAACGTCATGAATAAATGGAAATGCTGGGGGGGAGGGGTTTGTCCCTCCCACCCAGCAAGAAAGACGGGCTGTGGGTCCTGCTGGAGGGCAAATGTCGGGGTGCAGGTTTGGGAAACGAGAGTTACTTGTCCTGAATGCGCCCTGGCAGGTGCCAACCCACCTTTCAAGCATGGGCGGTCCCCTTTATTTGGGTTTGTGTCGGCAGGGGCGGCAGAGGTGGCGTGCACCCGGAGTGACCACCTGAGGCATATCTGAGGCTTGCCTTTCCGGGTAGGTGCTTGAAATATCCGGTTTTTGGGGGCAGGATAAAGCGGTTCCCCTCTGCTATCGCGGGAAGTGAGGCGACTGGGAGTTGAGGTGGCTGCCCTCTCAAGGGGGAGAAGACCTGGTAGCGGCACGATCAGTGTGGGTGGTTTACACCTACTACTGGTCAGGCCACAGCGATGGTCCATCACCTCCAGGGTGTACCCATAGCCATCTCCTGCCGATTTCAGCCCTCGGTAGTTGAGGTAACACCGTTTGATGAGCATATTATGATGTTGAGACTGAAGTATGCTTTTGGCTTTGTGTCTCTTATTGCTGTAAACGCTCCTACCGTGTACTAAAATTGATGTGAAAGAGGCGTTCTACGCCAAACTTGCATCTGGGGGCAGACGATTGCCCCCGGTGGGATTCCGCATTGTTCTGGGTGACTTCAGTGCAGTATCCGGCGTGACTGAGCTGGCTACAAGATGTCTCTCAGACCCCATGGCTCGGGAGCTGATCCCAGCAGCGAGAATAGCCTCCTTCTCTGGGACTTTGCTAGTTCCCAGAAAATGAGGATCTCTGGCTCATGGTACCGTGCCCCAAACCTGCATCGCTGGACTTGGTACACGATACTGGTACAGTGGCCAAGGAGATCGACCACTTTTCTTGTTAGCACGTGATGGAGGATCCTCCAGAACTGCAGGGTTTTCCCGGGAGTGCCGAGTTCTGTGGCCCCGACCATAGGCTGGTTGTGGCTCCCTGCGGTTCCACTTAAAAACTCCCCGTCCCTGCAGTGGCCACCCTAAGGTTTTTCACTTGGCAGACTAAGGGAGGAGGAGTGTGCCCGTGGGTTCACCAGGGGAGTCTCTGACCGTTTCACAAACTCGAAAACCCTTTGACAGACCCAGTTGCTCTGGGGGGACCCTTCAAGCGCATAACACTCGAAGCAGCTCAGGAGGTCATTGGCGACGCCCGAGGGCCAAGGCAAAATTTCTATCTCCCTGGAGACATTAGAGGCCACTGAAGCATGTCGCAAGGCTCGGCTGAAGGGGAAAATCAAGTCTTGCGTTGTTCCATGGTGCGTGGGGATCGGACACTGCTGAGAAGGGACAAGGAACAGTTCATCAGGAATCTTGCTGAGGGGGTCGAAGGCCATTTCTTGGTAAATGACCTTCTCCCTGCCTACCAAGCCCTGAGAAGACTGAACTCTAAGCCCTCCTCCAGATGACTGCAGTCCGATCAGTGGATGGACGGATCATCTCAGATCATGTTGGGGTTCGTGAACGTTGGGCTTTGAACAGTTGTACCAGGTAGACCCTCCAACAGTTAGCTTGGAGGGTAGGAGATTCTTCGCTGAGGAACAGAGGTTAGGAAAGGCGATTTTTTCCAGCTGAAAGTGGGAAAGCTGCAGGCATATGTGATATCCCTGCTGAACTGCTAAAAGGTGGGGTGAACCTATGGCTTGGGCCTGCATACAGTCCTGACTGCCATCTGGCAGTCTGGTACCATTTCCCCCTGACCTGGTTGCAATCACCTACTGAGGCATCAGAGACCGGAGCATTCCCGGATTTACTCCTGGCAAGTCCACCATAACCGTATACTAGTGCTTCGAGTAATTGTGGAACGCCGTCGTGAGTTTGGTTGTGGGTTTTCTTTGCAGCCGATATCGACCTCAAAAAGGCGTTTGACTCGGTGCATCGGGAAACGCTATGGGAGATCCTGAGGCTCAGGGGAATTCCGACACAGATAATTGGCCCGATAGCAAGCCCTAACTGGTAATGAAAGTGCTGTAAAGTGTGGTGGGGGTATGTCGAACTTCCCTTCCCTGTTAATTCAGGGGTTAGGCAAAGCTGTGTCCTTACACCAAAACTTTTTCAACACCTGCATGGACGGGGTAATGGGGAGAGCTACTAGCCAAAGTCAGTGTGGAGCAACCTAGGGAATATTAAAGTTTCAGACCTTGACTTTGCCGACGATGTTGCCATCCTATCTGAGTCCTTGTAGTCACTTGTGGGGGCTTTTTTATGCATTTAGCAATGAGGCGAAGCCCCTAGCCTAGAGGTCTCCTGGACCAAGACCAAGATTCGGACTTTGGGGGCCTGTTAAAGGGAACCCGTTCAGTCGATCCTGCTTGCGGCGAGGGCGTTGAAGTCATAGAAAGTTTTTACATACCCTTTGGGAGCGTAGTCCATATCTCTGGGTTGTCAGACCAGGAAGTCAGTAGACGGATTGGTCTGGCAACAGGAAACCATGAACTCAATCAAAAAGATCATTTGGAGATGTCGGTACCTATGCAGAAGGACCAAACTGCGTGTCTCAAGGCTTGATACTGCCAGTTTTGCTCTGTGGAAGCGAAACCTGGACGCTATCCAGTTCTTGGAGTCTCGCCTTGATGCCTTTTGTGGCAAATCCCTTCGCCGGATCATGGGGTACAGTTGGCAGGACCACGTGTCCCCCGTGAGACTGGCATGGGGGCCTGTTACTTGCATAATCCCGGGATCCCCAAATCAGGGTATATGGCCACCTACCTCGTCTCCCTATGGACGACCCTGCCCACCAGGTTGTCTCTCTGCGAGACAACCCTGGGGGAGGAGACCAGTGGGACGACCTAGGAGATCATGGCTTGGGCAGCTCGACGAGACCTGTTTTCGAGGAATTAAGATGGGCCGCGGGCCTGCCTGGAGACGCGCTTCGAAGGATCCTCGTGGCTGGAAGCGAAGGGTGGATGCGGCCATGCGCCCCCTTTGGCGTTAGCCTTGATGATGATGATGATATATTATTATATATATGTGTGAGTGTGTGTGTGTGTGTGTGTGTACATATATGAGTGAGTGTGTATAGTATACACACAGACATTTTATATAAAAATTTTATATATATATATATATATATATATATACATAATATATTATTTATATTATATATATACATATACATATATAATATATATATATATATATATATATTATATATTATATATAAATATATATATATATTTTTATATTTTATGTATGTATGTATGTATATGGAAGAAAATCCCACAATGCAAAAATAAATTTAGTTTTTGTATTGTAGGTTTTTCTTCAATTGTCCCCAAAACGGAAGAGTGTTTTTTTTATTCATATATATGTGTGTATATATATATATATATATATAATATATATATAATATATATATATTTTTAAAATATATATATATATATAACTTATATATATTATATATATTATTTATAATATATATAAAATTATATATATATAATATTAATATATATATATTAATATATAACTTACATACACACACACAAACCACAAATACACACATACACATACACACACACACACACACACACACACCACACACTATCTATATAATGAGTGAGAGAGGTGTCGTGGTTTGGTCAGTGATAATAAGTGCTAAAAATTCCAGTGAGAATTGATCTGTGACAATGCTACACAATAGAGCATTTGTCCCCTCTCATTCTAGTACCTATTCCGTGATTCCTATTGCAGTTTCTCCTACTGTCTTTTACCTATTTTGGCATTAAAAACGCCCATTGTTATTGTGAAATCTCCTGGCTAAATGAACATCTTCATAGAAGCTCTCTATTTTTTTTATCACTTCTTACCTATTCCGTGATTCACTATTCAGTTTTTTCATACTGTCTTTTTACTATTTTGGGGGGGGTTTAAACTCCCCGTAGGAAGATGTACGGAAAAAAAAAATT